>NW_027069549.1:123333-203127 GCF_002906115.3 Quercus suber
AACCACACCAGTATTGGTCTCTTTTTTGGTTCTTTGACCATTCTGATTTTTAAAACCATAACACAACAGCTTCTAAGAACCAACTTTTATTAAGTATATGATTTTTCGTGGGAATGGTTCTTAAGTATGATACATCAACTGTACAATCTCGCAATTAAGCTTCCATGCTATAAAGTTAAAAAGAGGGTGGTTAAGGGACAAACAAAATCTAAAGCCTTATTCAAAATTCTACCCTTGGGGTTACCTTCTCGTTCAACTCAACCTCCATCACAAGCAAGGTATCAAATTGGCCTTTATTCCATTTGACATGAACTATATATATCTAAGGCATAAATTAAACCAAGTGAACCCAACACAGCCCTTGTCCCTACCTAAATCCAATCTTTGTATAAACCAAGATGGCTAATGTTAGCAAGAGGAGGTCATAAAAGAATCAACCACTATGGGTTCTTTGGCTTGCACAAATTTCACTTCCTTGGTGATTTTGACAGCTGAACTACCTTCTCTGGTATATCTCAACCCGAATTTATTTGAAGAATGCTTCTGAAAGGAAATGACATCATCTAGCTTCTTGGTAGAGACCCTTTCTACCTTAGCATTTGCTTGAACTACCTCAAGCTCAAGAAAATTTATCTTCAAATAAGCTTCAATCAGTTCTCCATTCAGTATCTCTATCTCACACTTTGCCTCCTTATGTCGCACCAAGAGACTTCTATAGTCCTCCTCTGCCTTCTTCATCTTTTTCACAGCTGCTTTGGCCACATGTGCATATTCTCCTAATTTCTCAAAGAGTGAATTGCAGTTTTCTTGCAGGCCCCCTATACTCTCATCTTCTTCAGCATCCGATTCCTTCACAATTCCCATTGATTCCTCATCACTATGCTCCCCAAGCTCTCGTACAAGCAAATTCAAGTCCTCCAAAGACTCAACATGAGCAATAGTCATAAAGGCGGAGTAATTCCCTTATTCGTCACAAATTTTCTCAGAATCAGAATTGGATGAATCCGAGTCATTAAGAGTTGTGGCATATGCCTTGCCTTTTGATTTCAAATAATTGGAACATTCTTTCTTGAAGTGTCCATGCCCGTTGCATTCGAAACAAGTGATTCCTTATGTAG
Source organism: Quercus suber (assembly GCF_002906115.3). NCBI lineage: Eukaryota > Viridiplantae > Streptophyta > Magnoliopsida > Fagales > Fagaceae > Quercus > Quercus suber. The sequence continues at coordinate 124,452 of NW_027069549.1, forward strand.
ATTAGGACTCCTTTCCATCTTTCTTTTTGAATTCCTTTCTCTCTGAAAGTTCAAATAGAGTTGAAAACACTATGAATGTTTAGACTCCCAATTACAAAAATCAATTCAAGCTTATTATCAAACAATAAATGTGCGGAACATGAATATTAGCTAATGACGGAATTGATAAACAATCTAAACCAATTTAAATCACATCCATTGCAGATAATAAATGGTAAAGATTAAGAGAAGGGAGATGCAAACATAAAGACAACACGATGATGTGTTATCGAAGAGGAAACTGAAGCCCTCGGCATAAAACCTCTTCGCTGCCCTCCAAGTGGTCAATAATCCACGAGTAAATGTAGTTGGGATACATGAATAACAATAGACCCTCTAAGCCTAATCTACCCAGGTACCTAAGCCCTCCAAGCTTCTTGCTCCAACGAGGTTGCGCCGAACTTTTTTCTTCTCTGGCTTACCGGATTCCACTATAGCCCATAGCATCAACCAATAACCATTGGTTCCTTCCACACTGCTTCCCTAAGCACCAAAAGACCTTCTCACAGACGTGGGTGTGATGAGAAAAGGATTTGGTCAAAAACCTCTCAAGAATGTATCAATGAAGAGGAAGACAGTAGAGGAATTTGAAGAGTCTCTAAATGAAGATTGGGGTTGGGTCAATCTTGTTTTTATCTAGGGTTTCTCTCTCAAAATTTTCTCTAGAAGCTCTCTTATTTCGTGGATATAAGGGTCTATATATAATGGGGTGAGAAAGGAATGCAAAGAGTCAGCTTTTTCCAGACAGGGCTAGTTGGCAGCTTGGCCTCGCGACATGACTAAGTTGCGAGTTCAAGTTGCGAGATAACAGAACGGCTAGACTGGACTTTTTGTCCTGTAGTGCTCCAGCTGGAACGACTATTCATCTTCTTGCACGCTTCACTCGTGTGCTGTATTTGGCGGCTTGCCAGTCGCTAGTCACCCGCGAGTTCCAGCCGTGAATCCCTGCATCTTGCATAAACTTGAGCATTTCTTCACACTCTCTCACACACTACCCTTACATGAATTCCACCTAAATACAAGGTTTTAAAGTACTGAAATACAAGCAAATTTGTACGAAATAAAGCCAATAAGATGGTTGATTAAATTCAACCTTACACTCTCCCTTCTTGAATTTTGGAATTTCCCTTTATCACCAAATTTTTTTTTTTGTTCTTGAATTTTAAGAATTTTCGGAAACTTTTCACAAGGTATGCAACATCTTTATCAAAAATATCTTCATCCGATGAGTCGTGAGCTTCGACCCTCTCCACAACCGTCTTAAGAGCAAAAGATTTGCTCTTCCTTTGTGTAGGCAATGACAATTCATAGTCTGAACTGAGCCAATCAGTTCTTGGACTTTTATATCATCAAGGTCTTTGCTCTCTTCAATCGCTGTCACCTTGGCACGATAGCTCTCCAGCAGCAAACAAAGGATTTTCCTCACAACTTTAAAGTCCTCTGTTTTCTCCCCCAAGTTGAACTTGTCAATTACTATTTCATTCAACTTGCTATAGAAAGAGTCAAAGGACTCATCCTCACTCATTTTCAGCTCCTCGAAACGAGTGGTCAGCATCTGTAGCTTGGTATCCTTTACTTTCTTTGTTTCCTCATACATGGTCTCCAAAATCTGCCATGCCTCCTTGGCAATTGAAATGTGAGATATCCTGTGGAATTCTTCTGGAGACACACCACAAAAAATAGCATTAAGTGCTTTACTATTTGCATTAGACGCCGCAAGGGTTGCCTTTTCCCACATGGATTTGTTAGCCTCTGGCCTAGTCCATCCAATATCCACCGCATCCCAAATGGTTTCATCCATAGAACACAAAAATGCCCTTATCCTGACTTGTCAAAAGGCATAGTTGCTACCATCAAAATATGGTGGAGCATTTAAAGATTAAGACCAGTCCATCTCAATAAGGAGTCAAGGATTGCGCTAAGGTGTTTAAACCTGCTCTGATACCAATTGAATGTTCAAATAATGTATGAATCACTATGAACGTTTAGACCCCTAAAATACAAAATATCAATTCAAGTTTTATATCAAACAATATAAGTGCGGAAAATGATTATAAGCTTATACCAGAATTGATAAACAATCTAAACTAAATAAAATCACATCCATAGTAGAAATTGAATGGCAAAGATTAAGGGAAGAGATATGCAAACACAAGGACAACACAATGATGTGTTATCGAAGAGGAAACCGAAGCCCTCGGTGTAAAACCTCTCCGCTGCTCTCCAAGCAGTCAATAATCCACTAGAAAATGAAGTTGGAATACATGAACAGCAATAGACCTTCCAAGCCTAATCTACCCAGGTACCTAAGCCCTCTAAGCTTCTTGCTCCAACGAGGTTACACCGAACCTTCGTCTTTTCTAGCTTACCGGATTCTGCTATAACCAATAGCATCAACTAATAACAATTGGTCCCTTCTTAACTACTTCCCAAAGTTCCAAATAGTCTTCTCACAAATGTGGCTATGGTGAGAAAAGGATTTGGGTAAGAACCTCTTAAGGATGTAACAATGGAGAGGATAAGAGTAGAGGAATTTAAAGAGTCTCTATGTGAAGATTGTGGATGAATCAATTTTGTTTTTCTCTAGGGTTTCTCTCTCAAAATTCTCTCTGGAAGCTCTCTACATTCCATGGGTATAAGGGATATTTATACTAGGGTGAGAGTAGAATGCAAAGAGTCAGGTTTTTCAAAACAGGGCTGGCTGGCAGCTTGGTCTCGCGACTTAACTGAGTCGTGAGTTCAAGCTGCGAGATAATAGAACGGCCAAGCTGGATTTTTTGTCCTGTAGTGCTCTAGGTGGCGTAACTGTTCATCTTCTCGCATGCTTCACTCGTGTGCTACAATTGGCGGCTTGCCAGTTGCGAATCACCTGCGAGTCCCAGCCGCGAGTCTTTGCATCCTTGCACAATCTTAAACATTTCTTCACACTCTTTCACTCACTACCCTTACATGATTCCCACCTAAATACAAGGTTACTAATTGCTAAATTACAAGCAAATTTAGCCAGGAATAAAGCCAATACAATGGTTAATTAAATTCAACCTTACATACTCATTCCAAGTGGAAGAGTAAAATTGGAAAGAGTGTTTGGGAGGACCCAACAACAGCCCTTAGACGAGCTCATGACATAATTATAGACGAGGAGCTTAAGGGTCTGGCCTCCATCCAATATCATGAATTAGTCAGACATCACATACACAAATTGGTGCAGGTATTTTACTCAATCGTTATATTGCCATTGAATTTTTACCTCAACCATAGATTTGATTCTGTATTTTTCCTTTAGGTTCTTGGAGAATCCCTGCACTTGGTGACTGATTACTTAAGCAACGAGGAGAAAGTGGTGGTGGCCAACTCTAAAGTTGAATCTGTCGAGGCTGAAAGCTTGAAGCTAAGGACTTGATCGAGGCTATGAAACAAGCCACAAAAGCCAAGGAGAAAGTCAAGAAGCTCAGTGAGGCATTGAAAGTTAAAAAAATGCTCATCACTCATAATGACAAAGAGATCCAGGTTGCTCTCCTAAAGACCGACAAGGAGCATGAAAAAGTGATTGCCAAGTTCCTGAAATCCGAACGCTTTTTTGATCTTCAATTTATCTAGTATTACAAAGGTTTTGAGCTTCTTTGTAGATGGACGATGAAGCATCATAGCCAGGCAGTGGACTTTTCCAACCTTGACTTTGAGACCATCAACACTAAGACTCTTACCGACAAAGCTAGAGAGCAGGAAAAAGCTGCTGCTACTGCCACTGTTGCTACAGTTGTTGGAGGGGGACGATGCTACAGATGTTGGACGAGCAGACCAAGGCCATGAAGACGAGGTTGTCGCTACACCTTAAAAGAATATTAGTTCTCTGTTTTTTTTTTAGAACACCAGTTGCCTCCTTGTTTTGAGGCTTTTATATTTTTTCTTAAAAACAATGATTATTTTGAATGCGGCTTTAGCTTTTATCAATCTTTATTTTGAATGCAACTTTAGCTTTTATCAATATCCTCTATTATGTCTTAGCTTTAATTGCTAGAACTTTTTCTTTGAAGAACCTTTTCCACATTTTGAACCGCGGAAAAGTCCGTCAATAAAGTTTTTTGACGAATCATCAGTAAAGTTTTCTTGATGAATTTTTCTTTAGAAACCTTTCTATGACTTAATCTTGTTATTGGAGTTCTTATCATTAATAATATTTCTCTACGAATTTATGAATTAAACTTATCATTGGAGTTTCTACCATTAATAATATTTCCCAAGGAAATTTATGATTTAAATTCATCATTGGGGTTTTTACCATTAATAATATTTCTCTAAGAAATATAGGATTTAAACTCGTCATTGGAATTTTTACCATGGGTAGTTTTTCCTTAGAAATTTATGATTACATCTACAACTTTACTTCTGGAGTTTATGCTGTTATGGACAATCAAATCAAAGATCAAGTCTTTGAAGAAAAATGGCTTACGGCACATTATTATTTTATTCACCCTTATTTATAAGGGGATTACAAGGGAAATAACTTGACCAAATAGAAATGCTAAAATAAAAGCAATTGCAACAAAAGAGATCTCGCTTATCTGACGATTCGTCAGACGAGGTATTCCTATGGACAGAGTTTATTGCTGTTAGTACTTTCTACTGATAATACTTCTTAAGGTGCTCCACATTCCAAGGATGAGGTAATGGATTACTGTTAAGGTCCTTCAAGTAGTAACTTCCTCTTCTTAAGTAACAGATAACCTTATATGGACCTTCCCAAATAGGGCCTAACTTTTCCTGGGTTAGGTCCTCGGTGGCCTAGGAGACTTTTTGCAGCACCATATGATTAAACCATCTATGTTTCACCCTCTGGTCATGGTACTTTGACATCCTTTACTGGTATTGAGACATTCTTTGAGCTGCATCATCTCTGACTTCAGGCAAGCAATCCAAACTTAGCTTTAGCTCTTCATTCTTGAGATTCCCATCGTAGTGAGCTTGTCTAAGGCTTAATAGCCCTACTTCAACGAGAATCACTGCTTCTGTGCCGAAAGCTAGGTTAAATGGTGTTTCTTTTGTTGGTGTTCTTGCAATCGTCCAATAAGCCCATAAAACACCTGGTAACTCTTCTAGCCGTGCACCTTTTTTCCCCTCAAGTTGAGCTTTGATCTTGAGCAAAGTATGATTTGTAACTTCTGTCTGACCATTCTCTTGTGGATGCCCTAGTGATGAGTAATGGTTTTTTATTCCCAGCTCTTTGCAAAAATATATGAATTTGCAGCTATCAAATTGTCATCCATTGTTAGAAATTATCAACCTTGGGATTCCAAACATGTAGACAATGTTCTTCTAGATGAAGTTTTGTACCTTGTTCTTTGTGATTATTGCCAAAGGTTTTTCTTCAACCTATTTTGTGAAACAATCAATAGCAACGAGCAAAAACTTAACTTGCTTCTTACCTTGTGGCAATGGGCCAGCGATATCAATCCCCCAAATTGAGCATGGCCATGAGGAAGAGATGCTCATCATTAACTCCCCTGGAATATGCTGCCTTCCCAATTAAAGATTAAGGACCTGAATGGTTACCACATATACCCTCATGGATTTCCCACAACACATACACCGCTTCTTCAGGATTTAAACACTTCAAATAAGGTAATGAAATTCCCTTTTATAAGGCTCATATTTACAATCGTGAACCTTGCAAATTTAACCTTGATCTTCTTTGCCTCTGCTGGGTCTAATGGAAGTTAGCCATTATTAATGTAAAAAGGATTGGATTCATCCAGATGTGTGACTACTGAACTAGGAAGGCTTGCAGCCCTTCTATACTTAGGACCATCTATATCTCCATATATAGCCCGAGCCTATTCATGGCTTCATTAGACGATGCTAATCAAACCCCTTCATCAACATCTGAATTATTCTCTCATGGGATTTGCTCAAACTTGACATCATCAAAATAATCGACCAACTGATTTGTTTGCTTTAAATACCTCTCCATTCTATCTTCCTTTACTTCGCACTCGTTGGTTATTTGTCCAACAACTAGCTTAGAATCAGTCTTTAGCTTCAAGTTTTTGGCTCCCAAAGCTTTAGTTACTCTTAAACTTGTGAGGATTGCTTCGTACTCTGCTTCGTTGTTTGTTGTAGGGAATTAGAGTTGCACTCTATATTTGAAGGTATATTTCTCAGGTAAGAATATAATTACACCAACCCCTCCAAGCCCTATAACAGACAAGCCATCTGCATATGCCATCCAATATTCTACTTTTGGATCAGGGTCTAGAAGAGTGAATTTAACAATAAAATCCGCTAGCTTTTGGGCTTTGATCGCTGTCCTCGAATTGTATTCAATATCAAACTGGCATAGTTAAATCGCCCATTAAACCATGCATCCTACTGCGTTGGGTCTACTCATGACCTTCTAGATAGGCTGGTTCGTCATTACCATAATGGTATGAGCCTAGAAGTATGGATGAAGTTTTCTTGAAATGGCGATTAAGGAGAAAGCTATCTTCTCTATTTACGGTTATTTCATTTCAATGCCCTGAAAAGCTTAACTAGTGTAATAAACTAGGCGTTGAACCTGAACTCTTCACAAATCAAGGTTCAGCTAACAGCCATTTGTGACATAGCCAGATACAAAAAAAGATCTCCCCCGCATATGGAAAGGGCTCAAAAACGGGGGTTTAGATAAATACTCCTTAAGGCTCTAAGAGGCTGCTTCACACTCATCTATCCATTAGAAGACTTGCTTAAAGGTCTTGGAAAAAGAGAGGCATTTATTAGTAGCCTTGGAGATGAATTTGTTCAGAGCTGCAATCCATTCAGTCAATCTTTGCACTTCCTTCACAGTTCTCAATGAAGCCATATCAAGTATAGCTTTTACCTTCTCGAGATTTGCTTCAATTCCTCATTGAGAGACCATAAAACTGAGAAACTTCCCTGATGAAACTCCAAACACACATTTGGCAAGATTTAGCTTCATTCGATACTTCCTCAGGATATTAAAGTTCTCTTGAAGGTCATCGAGATGGGACCTTGCCTCCTTACTCTTTAGTAGCATGTCGTCCACATAGACTTTCACGTTCCTACCTATTTGCTTGCTGAACATTTGGTTTACTAGTCTTTGGTATGTGGCTCCTGCGTCCTTTAGCCTAAACATCATGACCTTATAATAGTACAACCCTTGGCTGGTTACAAACACATTTTTTTCCTAGTCTTCCTCATTCATGAGAATCTAGTTATAACCTGAAAAAGCATACATAAAAGTTAGCAATTCATGTCCATCTGTCGAATCAACAAGCTGGTCAATTATGGGAAGAGGAAAACTATCTTTTAGGCATGCATTATTCAGATCTGTGAAATCTACACACATCCTCCATTTTCAGTTGGACTTCTTCACCATGATGACATTAGCGAGCCATTTGGGATAGTAAACCTCTCTAATAAAGCTTGCAGTCAAGAGTTTCTCTACTTCTTCCATGACTACTTCGTTTCATTCTGGAGCGAATACTCGTCGTCTCTGCTAGGAAGGCTTCTTTGTTAGATCGACATTAAGATGATGCTCTATCACACTGCTATCTATACCTGGCATATCCTTATGTCTCCATGCAAAGAAATCTAGGTTCTATCTCAAGAACTTTATCGTTTCTTCCTTCAAATATGACTGGAGCTCCCCTCCTACCTTGGTAGTTTTTGAAGGATCACCCTCTACCAACTCCACATTCTCTGGCTCTTCAATAGGCTTTTTGGTTCTTCCTCTACCATCCAGTTATAGTTTTCTTTGGATGCCAATTATAACCTGAAAAAGCATACATAAAAGTTAGCAATTCATGTCCATCTGTCGAATCAACAAGCTGGTCAATTATGGGAAGAGGAAAACTATCTTTTAGGCATGCATTATTCAGATCTGTGAAATCTACACACATCCTCCATTTTCAGTTGGACTTCTTCACCATGACGACATTAGTGAGCCATTTGGGATAGTAAACCTCTCTAATAAAGCTTGCAATCAAGAGTTTCTCTACTTCTTCCATGACTACTTCGTTTCATTCTGGAGTGAATACTCGTCGTCTCTGCTAGGAAGGCTTCTTTGTTAGATCGACATTAAGATGATGCTCTATCACACTGCTGTCTATACCTGGCATATCCTTATGTCTCCATGCAAAGAAATCTAGGTTCTATCTCAAGAACTTTATCGTTTCTTCCTTCAAATATGACTGGAGCTCCCCTCCTACCTTGGTAGTTTTTGAAGGATCACCCTCTACCAACTCCACATTCTCTGGCTCTTCAATAGGCTTTTTGGTTCTTCCTCTACCATCCAGTTATAGTTTTCTTTGGATGCCAGCATTACTTGGTAACAATCCCTGGCTAAAAGTTGGTCTCCACAAATTTCTCCAATCCCTTGAGGGGTCGAAAACTTCACTTTAAGGCAATATGTAGAAGTTGCAACCTTGAGATGATTAAGTGTTGGTCACCCTAAAATCAAATTGTAAGATAAAGTGTAATCAATGATTAGAAAGCCTACCTCCCTTGTTACATGTGCAGGATAACTCCCTGCTATGATCAAAAGAGATATGATGCCCTTTGAGAATACACAATCTCTACTGAAACTGACTAGGGGGGATCCAAAAGGTCGGAGAGATTTTGGGTCCAATTTCATCTATTGAGATGCTGTCATGTATATCATGTCTACTGAGCTTCCATTGTCAACCAAGACTCTCCTAGTATTGTACCCTTCTATTGTCAGCATGATAATGAGTGGGTCGTCATATGGTTGTCTGACTCCCCTAGCATCCCAATCAGAGAAAACAATATCATCATCACCTGAACATTGATACTTTGCTATTGGATGCTTCATATGAATGCTATTGACTTGCCTTTGAAATGCCTTTCTCAAGGACCAATATGATCCTCCTATGACCGGCCCTCCAATGGTCACCGCTATTTCTCCCACTGCCTGCTTAGGACGATCTTGCTCTTCTTCTTTGTGGTCGTCATTAGATTTTTCTTCTGCCTTTGGCCGAGACTGCTAGTCTTTCTTGACAAACTTTTGAAGCTTCCCTTTCTGAATCAATTCCTCAATTTGTTCCTTTAAATCGCGACACTCATCAATGTAATGGCCATGATCTTTGTGGAAGCAATAATATTTCTTTGGATCTCTTCGTTTTGAGGATGAACTTAATGGCTTCAGCCATTTCAAAGAGAGATAGTCTTTTATCTGCAACAGAATTTTGTCTACAGGCATTAGTAAAGGAGTAAAATTTAATTTTTTTTCTTCGATTCTTCTAGACTACTTTTCCTAGCCTTTGTATCTGAAGAATTATCTTTACGATCCTTCTTCTTGCTTTGCAAATCAGTACTTTCTTCTTTCTTTCGTTTACCCATCAACCCCTACGTGGTTAATGCATCTTTTCCATTCATGTACTTCTGAGCTTTGAACAGTAGATCCATTATTGAAGTTGATGGAGTCTTCCCCAAAGAGAAGACAAAATTAGGATTATTCAACCCTGCTTGGAAGGTCGTCATTATTATCTGATCATCAGCCTCGTCAATCTCTTATGCCGCTTTGTTGAAGCATTTTACATACTGCCTTAAGGTTTCCCCCTCCTGCTGCTTTATAGTCAGTAGATACTAAGTTGGCCTTTTATACTGTTGGACTCCAATAAAATGTCAGACAAAAGAATCGCTTAATTGCTCAAAGTTTGCAATTGATGATGCGAGCAATTTACTAAACCATACCCTTACAGCTCCTCTGAGGGTGGCTGGGAAAGACCTGCAGATTACCTCGTCTGGGGTTTACTGGAGGTTCAATATTGTTTTGAATACCCCTACGTGATCTAGGGGATCTTTGGTACCGTCATAGACCTCTAACTGCGGAAGGCGAAATTTAGGAGGTAGAGGACACTTCAAAACGTTGGCAGTGAAGGATGAATCCGTTCTTTTGATCATGTCGTCAAGGTTCATTCCTGTCTTTCCTTTCATGGAATTTTTCATTTCACCCAACTCCTTTCTCATACTTTTCAACATCTAATCATTGTTGTGAGTCGACTGTTCAGTATGCCCAGAAGTCTCTCTCTTGCTGTTTCATGGGCTATTGGCTTTGTCATCATTATGACTACGACTACGCTGTGCAAGGGACATATTACTACCTTCAAGACGTACTCGCCATTTCAAGTCTTCATTCTGCTTCATCAGCTCCTGCACATTGGCTGTCAATGTTTGAATTTGTTAGGTCATTATCACTGGATCTGGTGGTGCGGTTGTGATCCAATCCATGGGCTTCGAGGAACTTTATATGGTAGAGATACAATGGCTTGTTGTATTGAATTGTAATTCATTTTATCCCTACAGACGACGCCAAACTGATAAAACAAGAAATTTCCTCATTAGTATGTTCCTCGTCAATGACGCTGGACGATGATAGTATCGTGTCTAAGAGAAAAAGCAATGTAATGAAAGACACCGGTTTGGGGTCCACCAAGGATCCTCCGATGCTTAAGTCAACTTATATCTTTAGAAATCAACAGTGTGTGTTGTAGAGTAATCTGTTTGTATTATGGCTTAGTGTATATCTTTATTAACTTGCTCTTTCTAGCTTTATATAGCATATTCGTAAGTAAATGCGCAGTTTGTTGGTTTCCCTTTGCGTTGTGCCTGAGCTGGAGGATTAAATGGCTCAGTAATGGCCATTTAATCACCTCATTCAATGTTTGCGACGGTCATGCAACAGCTAGGTGAAGACTGTAATGGCCTTGTATCCATTATTCATTTGCCATTAAATGAAGAATTTATATCTGAGATTAATGTGCTTACAATTGTCCATGTTAACGACGCCTTCTCGCATGGACAATCATTTTATAGATGACTATTTTATCACTACTCGTCACTGACTCTATTATTTTTAGTCGTATTTGGTACTTCTGGGATAATAATTAGATATAGATGTCATGTCTGCCATGACTGTTAAAAGGTACTTGCCATTGAAAGGGATAAAAAATAAAATACAAAGGTCTCAAGTTCAACTTAAATTGCAAATAATATAAGATTGTAGTGGTTGTCAATACATAATCTTTTTGCTTCTAGAACAAGCTTGGTCGAAAGACTGATCATGTCATGCAACCGATTTTATTTGTAACTTCAAGGATATATATATATATATATAATTAATTAATTGGTGATGACGTCCTAAATTTAAGTCAAATTAATTTTGTCTTGTGGTCATGTCTTATGTCTTACGGAGCAAAACTTAATTACAATTTCTTAAGGGTAATACGGTATATTCTCCAATTAAATTTTTTTGAGAAGAAATCTCCAATTAAATTTAACAACACAATTATATTGATCTATATATGGTGTAAATACTGTTATTTTTCCCTATAAAAAAAATAATGTTAATTTTTTTTTCAATAACAACTAAATTCACATGGACCTTGGATTTGTGGGTAACCGGTTCACATGGAGCAAACATTTTGAGGATGGACATTCAATTTGGGAACGACTTGACCGAGGTTTGGCTAATGACTCTTGGTTTCTGAAATTCCCAAGGTCGATTGTTCAACACCTTCAAAGTACCTCCTCTAACCATTGTCAGCTTTTGATCAACCTGTTGGGTTTGGATCCTCCCCCCCAAAAAAGAATTTTCAGGTTTGAGGAAATGCGGCTATCAGATGAACACTGTGCAGAAATGGTGGAAGCATCTTGGTCTTCCTATTCCATGGGGCATCGTGACAGTGATATACTAAAAAGGGTGGAGATTTGTGGCAAGGACCTCACATGGTGGAACCACAACATTTTGGCAATGTGAGGAAGGAATTAATGAACAAAAAAGCTCTCTTGGTGGAGGCCGAATCTGTTGCTATTGTAAGTGGGCAGAGTGGTCAAGTTAGAGAATTAAAGGAGGAGATCAATATTTTGCTAGATCGAATAGCAATAATGTGGAGCCAAAGATCACGTACTCTTTGGCTAAAAAATGGGGATAACAACACTAAGTTCTTCCATTGTCGAGCTACTAAGAGGCATAGGAAAAATAAAATCCGGGGAATTATGGATAAGAACAACACATGGAGGGTAGAATCAAAAGAGATAACTTTGGTGTTGGTTAACTATTATAGGGAGCTCTTCTCTACCTCAAGGCCGAATCCCCAATGGCCTCAATTAGAGCACATTCCTTTGATGATTATTGAAGAAAGGAACTCAGCTCTAACTAACACCTTTACAGCTTTCGAATTAAAAGAAGCCTTGAAACAGATGGCACCTCTCAAAGCCTCGAGTCCTGATGGCATGCCACTTTTGTTCTTTCAGCATTTTTGGGGAGTGGTAGATGTCAATGTCACAAATTCAGTTTTATCTTGGCTCAATTCAGGTACCATCCCACATCAATTAAACCACACTTTTTATTACCCTTATCCCAAAAATTAAAAACCCTAAAAGTGTGAGTGATTATCGCCCCATCAATTTATGTAATGTCTTGTAGAAAATTTTCTCTAAAGTGTTGGCCATTAGATTAAAGAAAATGTTACCAAGTATTATATCTAAACACCAATCAGCCTTTACAAAAAATAGGTTGATAACAAATAATATCCTTGTTGCTTATGAGTCACTTCACTATATGAATAATATGAGAACTGGAAAAATAGGGTACATGGCTGTAAAACTCAATATGAGCAAAGCCTATGACCATGTGGAGTGGGTGTATATGGAGAATGTCATGAGAAAAATGGGGTTCAGTGAGAAGTGGATTGGCTTAATTATGGTGTGCATAAAAACAGTGACATATTCTATCCTAGTCAATAGTGAACCCCAAGGCCTTATCCAACCTATCAAAGGGATTAGACAAGGGGATCCACTTTCTCCCTTTCTCTTCTTGTTGTGCATGGAAGGTTTACATGGACTTATACAACAATCTATAAGAGTGGGGGAATTAAAAGGGCTATCCATTAGCTGGAATAGCCCTCAACTAACACACTTATTATTTGCGGACGATAGTCTTCTTTTTTACAGGGCAACCATTGAGGAGTGCAAAAAAAATATGGAGATATTGGAGATTTACAAGGATGGAGATATTGGAGATTTACAAGGAGGGGTCAAGCCAAAAGGTGAACAAAAGCAAAACAGCCATTTTCTTTAGTAAATCCACTCCAGAAGGCACTAAGGATGAGATCAAAGAGGTTTTGGGCTTACAAGAGATTATTCATTATGATAAATACCTTGGGCTGCCATCTCTAGTGGGAAGGAAAAAGAAGGAGAGTTTCAATTTCATCAAGGAAAAAGTTTGGAGGAAATTACAAGGTTGGGAAGGGAAGCTTTTATCTTAATCAGGGCGGGAGATTTTGATTAAGGTGGTCATTCAGATAATTCCAACATATGCTATGGGGTGCTTTAAAATTCCGTTGGGACTTTGCCACGAGATTAAATCAATGGTTAGAAAATTTTGGTGGGGTCAAAGAGGAGATAAAAGAAAAATTCATTGGTTGAAATGGGAGGAAATGACGAAATCAAAGATGGAGGGGGGTATGGGTTTTAGGGATCTAGCATTGTTCAATGACTCTTTGCTAGGAAAACATGATTAGAGGCTCTTGCAAAATTCAGACTCGCTCTACTATAAAATTTTTAAAGCCCAGTTCATCCCAAATTGTTCCATAATGGAGGCTAAAAATTCATCCACAGGATCCTATGCTTGGAGGAGTATTTTACATGGGCGAGATGTGCTACTTAGAGGATGTATGTGGAGGGTGGGAAATGGGAGGTCTGTGCACATTTGGCAAAGTACATGGCTGCCATAGAAACACCCAACCAAGGTAATTTCTCCCATCATTGATTCCATGGTAGATGCAAGGGTTGAAATATTGATCGATGATGCGACACACTGCTGGAACCATTCAATCATTGATGGTATTTTCATTCCTGAAGAGGCTGAACTGATCAAGTCCATTCCGTTGCCATAACAAGGGGTGGAGGATAGACTTTTTTGTCCCTTCACTCAAACTGGGACATATACAAGCAAGTCAGGGTACTGGTTCTTGAAGTCAAAGGAAGAAACTACTGATGTTTCAAGCCTATCGTTGGAAGAGAGGGAATTATGGTGAGGTATTTGGTCACTGTAGGTACCAAACAAAATAAAAAATTTCATATGGAGGGCTTGTCGAAACTCTCTGCCCACGAAGGAAAATTTGGTGCATCGAACCGTTATTGAGGATCCTCTTTGTGATCATTGTTCTTGTGCTAATGAATCTGCCCTCCATGCATTGTGGTCTTGTGGTGAATTGGACATAATTTGGGAGGACTTGACCTTGTGGAGTTGTCAAACTACACTCAACTTCATCACCTTCAAAGAGCTGCTGCCATCAGAATCTTCATCATTGAAAGACTCATCTGTGTCACTACTTTTTGCCTTCAAGGCCATGCTCTTACCTTTACCTGACTTGCCAATCCTAGATAATCCTAGCTCGTGAGTCTGTAGGCTTCCAACCAACTCAGTCAAAGGAATCTTGTCAATATCCTTTGATTCCTCTATAGCAGTAATCTTTGCATGGAATCTCTCGGGTAGAGATCTTAGCACTTTCCTCACAATCTTGAGTTCAGGAATGGTTTCCCCAAGATTGAAGGCTAAGTTCACTATGTCCTTGAGATTGGCATAGAACTCATCGAATGACTCATCCTTCTCCATCTTTATTTCTTCAAAGCTTGTAGTAAGTCTTTGAAGCTTTGAATCCTTGACAGCCTTTGTACCTTCATAGGTTTTCTGGAGGATGGTCTATACTTCCTTTGCAGTTTCTGTGGAGGATATCTTCTTGAAGTCCTCATTGGTGACTGCACTAGATAAGGCATTCAACGCTCTACTATTGAAGTTTTCCATCTTGATCTTGGCTTCATCCCAATTGGCCGGCACTTCTTTTGGCTTAGTCCAGCCAATCTCTAGAGCTTGCCTTACCTTCTCATCTAAAAACTGCAAGAAAGCTCTCATGCGTACTTTCCAGTATGTATAGTTAGTGCCAACAAATAAATGAGGTATAATTAACAACTGTCCTCTATCCATGACAAACAGAAATCAATGGATCAACATAGCAAAGATTAAACCTAATCAGAGTGTGTCTGCTCTAATACCACTTAAAAGGCCAAAAATGTATTGACCCCTTGTGATTAAATTAATTAATCAATTAGCCAAGTTATTAATTAATCAATTACCAACCTACAGTTGAATCCTTACCCCAATACCTAATGGGACTTGTTCTGTAGTGACAGTTCCCCCTTTTGATGCAGGGGTCCCAAGTACGTGACTAACCAATGCACGGATCCCAATATGCGACTTCAATCACCAACTAGAAAAAGTTATTGGCTGCAAAGTTCTTCATTTCATCCACGATGAAGATCAAGAAGATGCTTGGCCACAAAACCCAAAGGTGCACATACACAGCAACTTCTTCAGAAGAGATGAACTAGGGCATAACTTTGTCTTCGGTCACAATTTGCTTGAACAGAGTTTGCTTAATGCTTGCGCAACTTGTGTACACTTTGATGGCTTTTAAAACAATCCTTTTATATGCCTACGGTTAGAAGAAAAGAAGACCCAAAGACACATCCACGGATCCTAAGAAATCAAATCAAAAATTTTGATTTTATAAACCTCGACAGATAGCAGCTATCGAGATTTAATGACTGTGCACTTCTTCAGCTTGTTTCTTGGACAGACTTGATAACTTCAACACTTAATCTTGAAACCTTGTTTCTTGAAGTATTAAAAACACCTAAAACTACCAAATTACAAGTTGAGTGCATTTTGTCAAAGGATTAGCCAATTACAGAAAAGAATGACATATGTTCTTAACACATGAAACACATATGTCCTAACAAAGATTAATTGTGACGAGGCTAGGTTTACAAAGGAGAATAGAGCAGGGATTGGGGTGGTCATACGTAACAGCGAATGCTTGGTTTTGGGCTCACTATCTAAGCAGATTTCCCAGGCATACAGCCCTTTGGAAATTAAGGCAATGGCTGTCGCAACAACAATGCAGTTCGCTTCAGACCTGGGATTTCAACGTGCCATCATTGAGACTGACTTGCTTGTGCTTGTGAAGGCTTTGCGTGATGACATAGAGTTCCTATCAGTCGTGGGCTTAGTGTTGGATGAGATTAGACATAAGGTTAATTTTTTTAATGAATTACGCTACTCTCATGTAAAGAGAGAGGGTAATATTGTTGCTCACAAGTTAGCTTGTCATGCTATTTGTGCTTCAAATGTTGTAATGTGGATGGAGGATGTTCCACCACTTTTATTTCTTGTTGTATTGGCTGACATAGTTGGTTTTTCTTAATAAAATAAGTAACATTCTTTCTCCAAAAAAAAATAAATAAATATCAACTAAATTCAACCCTTTGATTTATTAAGTAGCATAATTATATGTTAAATTTAATTAAGACATCTAAAGTACAACACATAAGAAACTCTACCTAACATTTACTCCATATTACTTAATTACTACTTTTTAATTCTTACTCTTTAAAAAGTCATGACCATTCAATTCCATGTGACACTTTTTTTTTAATACAGATAGAAATTCTACTCTAGCTTAATCTAAGTATATATGTGTGTGAAGCTCAACTTGAACCCCGGCCTAAATCCCGGCCCTTACTCCCCACATCCCACAAGTACTTATACTTGTAGAGTGACCATCACACAAGTATAAGTGTGATCAATGATTTCAATGAATGTATCTAAATCTCTACATATAATATGCACGGTTAAAATAGTTTAGCATTGAGGTGTTGAGAGGGAAGCTTGTATTGCTATTTACTAAAGACCTGGAAATCACCTATGATTATGAAGAGCTTCAAAAATTAGTTGAAGCAATGTACACAGTGAAGCAAGTCAAACCAACGTTGCCAGAGTCAGTTCAAGATTATGTGGATTCCAATGGTGGACAAGTCGACCCCTTGGAATGCAAAGAAGCAAAGGCAATTTGAGACCTTACAAATGGAGATGTCGTGTTACTCTGTGTATCACCCATCAGAGCTTGACTTAGTAGTCATCATATATATCAAGGAGGTGTGGCACTTCACTAAGAAACCTTTGCTTGTGGTGCTTGACCCACAAGGGGAAGCAAGGTTTTGAAATCTAGATCGGACCGTACAGTCTGACCTGAAAAACCGCGAACCTCTCAATTTTGCGATTTTTTTAGCTTCAAGAACCACTCTATGGGAAAAAAAACAAGGACCCGTGCGGACCATGGTCAGATTGTACAATTCTAAGAACCGTGACCGGTTTTTAAGATTCAGATGGTTTCTTTTTGTTTTAGCTTTTCCGGTGAATTTTGTCCAATACACCAGTACGAAGTCATGATCAGATCTAGAAGAAATGAAAAAGAAATGAGGGAACATTAAGAAGAACAAAGATCGGAAGGAGATCTAATAATAAATTTCATTTCGCCGATAATCCATCGCCTCAAATCTCTTCTTTTTCTTCATCACCTTCTTCTTCTTTGCTCAAAGACTTCTTCTCTGATCAAAGCTTGGACCAGACACTCTTTGCGTCTGGCTCTCTCTAGTCTTTACTCTTTATTTTACTTTTTCATTTCGTAGCCAAAATCTCCTTTCAATTTTGTTAAGTGTGCCCTTAAATGACAAGACACTAATACTATTGCTACACATTAGACTCAAATATTTTACTGCCATCCAGCTGTAAACAAATAAATGAAGCTTTGGATAAGTACAAATGGAAATTTAAAATTTTTTACAACCACTCTTTTCTCTTCTTTTTTTTCTTTTTTCTTATTAGATAAATTCTACTACCATTTTTGTTAGACTTTAGATAGGTACAAGCATATCTGCTTAAAAAATAAAAATAAAAAAGAGTAAAAAGAATAAGTATAAACCTACAAATTATATGGATTTTGACCAACCAACGTATAAAAAAATAAATAAATTTAAATATAAATATTTATATATATATATATATATATACTTAAAGGAATTTCAATTTATGTAAGGATATATAAAATTAGCAATAATCCTGAAACTATACTTCGGGTTTATTGAAATATATCGTTCTACTAGTAAAACCGGTATAACCACCTGTATGAGATTGACTCCCTTACAAAAGTAAATAAAGAGAAGTGGTCAAGTGGGGGAGTAGGTGGAGTAGGTGGGAGAATTTATTGGAATTGCCACATTTTACTTTGCTAGTGGTTGAAGTTTTTAACTTTTTATGTTTTGCTTTTTATTTTAAAGAAAATAATTGATTCTTATATTCTTAGTGGGCCACATTGTAGTATTGACACCCCATTTTACAACCTGTATTTAACCTCACCTGGAGGATAAAAGGGTAATTTTTTCTTAGAAATATGCATCTTGATTCTAGTCATTAGATCCTTAATCTCATTCCACCAAAATAATCTTGATGTTGTAACAATCAAATCAACAGGTTATAAACCCTAATCAGGCCACTTGATTAAAAGTTATCATCAAATCAAATTTTAATGGCTAAGATGCACTATCACAAATTGAGTCTAACTATATGTGATTATGAACAATTGATTTCAATTGGTTATAAGTATAATCAATTTGAGATTAATGATGTGTCATAATTTGATTGGTTAGAACTACATTTTATGGTAACACACCTAATTAATTAGATAGTTAAATATTAATTATTCAATGAGTAATTTGTTCAATTATCTTTTAATTAGAGTAAATTGGAACTAATTAAGTCTGAAATGGGAGTTATTAAAGCCATTTAATATTAATTGGGAGCTAATTTGGGACCTATTAATGTTAATTGTGTTGAAACAATTTTCTAAAAAATGACCTCTGCTCACCATTTTATCAATATTTCTTAGAATATTTTGAATCTATGAATGAGGTTAATTTTTCCAGAAACTAGACATCTGGGGCTTTAATTTGAGCATAAGAATAAGACAATTCTAATTAGAATTGAGTTAGATACGATTTTTTTGAAGTTGACTCTACAGGCTGTTACAGCAGCTACGGGAAAACCGAATTTTGGCTTGCTCCCCACTCCCACCAATCTCTCCATTTAATGCACCACATTTTTCCCAAGGCTAAAATGAGGTCTAGGTTCATGATTCTTTGTCAACTCTCATTAAATGGCCTTCCGTTCATATTTTCTCTACCACTACTATATAAACCCTCACTCTCCTTCATTCTAAGACACAAAAACCCCATCTCTTCTCCTCTCTTGAGTTCTAGGAAGTTGAGTAGTCTCGTCATATCTTGGTCTTCTTGAGACTCAAGGTATTGAGTGAAACTCACTTTTCCTCTCTTAACTCTTCTTTTCCTCTACCCTTAGCACCTCCCTCAAGAGTCTCCTCCTCCATCATATGGATCTTGCATGAAGGTTTAATCCATTTCCCTAATTGTTTTTTGTGTTTCCATGATGAGAATTTAAGATTGAAGCATGATAAATTTCTTTGAATATGTTTGAATGTTCTTACATGTTCTTTACATGTTTTTGGTTGTTCATCACATGTTCATGCATAGCACTAGTTTGAATCTTAAATCCACATCAAAAATATGAAAAATATGTTTGTTTAATAATTCTTTTAAAATTTTGAATTTAGGATATCACCATCCATACACATTCACTAGAATTTATTTTTCAATTCAAATGAAATGCTTAATAAATTGAATTAGGGTTTATCACATGCACACACAATGAATTCAACATGCAAATTGATGGATAACATATTGGATGATGTGATATGAATGTTAGCCACAGAAGACTGGTTTTACTAGGTAAGATGGGTGCCTAACACCTTCCCACCTTGTAACATAACCTCCAAACTTAGATCAAGGGTTAATATACCAACTTATCCTTGTAATTTTCAATTTTTAGATTGTAACTAGGAAACAAAACCATGTACTTTATCTTAGATTGTATCTAGGACCAAAGCCATGTAATTTTCCTATGATCAATGTAAATTCAATTTCAAATTAATAAAATGAGGAATTTTTCAATTTTGGTTTTATTATTTATTCCAATAATTAAATAAGTGACGACTTCATTGTAAAACTCTTAATCTAAAGAGGAAAATATAACTAGTCGAACCTCTATTTTGAGAGGCAATAACGCGACTCCACCCATTCACGTGGGTTTGGCCCAACAACATCATAAAAAAGGGGCCGAGGGTGCGGTCTCTCATAGTGGCGACTCCATTGGGGATATTGAGGGCTAAGTTTCAATTAGATTATGGTGGCCAATCATGTCATTGTTTGTTTATTGCTTTTTTGTATATAATATGTCTAATATGTCATTATTTTGCATGTCATGCATCATTTGCTTGAATAAAATTTATTTTATTTGTGCGCTAGCCTAGAAGCCCGGTAGTATTAGCCAAGGATTGTGGTCTTCTTAAGACTCACATACCCAGCGGTGAACCTACCACCCACCGCGACAAGGATCATCATGGTTATGCCATGGTGGTTCATATGGACAAATTGTACCATTTTAACCAACGTGGCGCTTCTAGCGTCACAAGTTGGGAGGTACGACGTCCTAGCTTATGGGGACCTTTAACCTACCTTCTACCCATATTGTAATGACCCATAAACCTACCTTTAGGTTCATCCATGTAAATTGCATTTCATTACGCATTTGTTTGGCTACTATTTGAACCATGATGACTCAAGTCCATCGCTTAAGCCCATCGTGATTGTTTGAACCTTGTATGTTGTGAATGAACTCAAACCCAAAAGCCTAAGATTGAACTCTACTTGAAATGGAAGCCCAATTTTTTTCTTGAATGAGTCTAAGCCCAACACTTGAGCCCATCAAAGGTGTATACGCATGATCAACATCAAAGGCCAAAAGCTCACAAAATGCATGCCTTCCAAGTGTAAGCCTAAGCCATTTCAACCAAATACCAAAGATCATAATCAAGGTTCAAGCCTTCCAAGTGCAAGCCCAAGCCATTTCATCATAATCAAGGTTCAAGCATCCTAAATGGACCAAGAAGAAGCAAGTGGCCCAACTTTGCCTCACTCCAAATTTGGTTTGCAAGATCATGGTTAAGCTTAAAGTTTGTTTGTTTATTCCATGTTTCTATGTTTCTTTGAATTCTAAAAATCCATGTAGCATTTGATGTACTTTGTTCATGTTTATTTTTTTTTTAAATTAAAAAAAAAAAATCAAGATTCCCAAATTTTTCCCCCAAAAAAAAAAAAAAGGAGAGAGAAAGTTTTTGGACTAAGACAAAAAGACCCAATTTTTTTTTTCTCTTTTAAGATTTTAAAAAAAGAAAAGAAAAGGAAAAAAAAAAAAAAAAAGAAGAAGAAGAAGAAGTCTCCTTTTCAAAATGGTATATAAGGATCCCTTGGACAAACCATTTTCTAAATCTTGATGTTTAAAGGCTTGAGCAATCAACTTGTACCAAGGAATGATTAATTTCATTTGATCCGTGTAAAGACTTTTGCTACTTGATTTAGAATATAAGAAAAAATGGTCTTAAAAGACAAAAAAAAAGAATCCATCCATTTGAAAATCCCAAGACCATGCACTCGATCCAATTTTCAAAAATCTTTTGTTTCACAACATTAGAGCATTCATACTTTTTCTTTTAAGATGAATTTATTAAAAGCGCTTAAGTCACTGTGCTTACAAGCAAGCATTACTAGGGATAGGATGCCATCTTTGGTTAAACAAGATTGTTCCCTAATACCTAGAATGATCATTATCCATTGCTAGCCCATTTGAGCCTTTAAACACTTAACCTCTTTTTCGCATGAACCAACTAAAATCTAAACCTAGGGTGGGAAAAATTCAAAGTATGCATGCTTAAATCTCATGTTGAGGAGGAGTTGACTTTGTAGCTTTGAAGCTAATTGATAAAGCTCTCCTAGAAGACATGAAAAACAAGTGGAAAATTCATTAAGCTAAAGATAAGAGATCATCAAAGAAAAATGAGGTTTCATACAATGAAGGAATGAGAAATGAAATTCCATCAATGTAAGGAAAAAAAAAAAGTGTGCATCAAATTTGAAGAGCCTAAAATTCATCATGTTAAGAGGAATACAAGATTCATCTAAAAGAGAGTTCATCAAAAAAAGAAAAGGTTCATCAAGCATAGAAGTATGCAAGTGCATTGAAGTAAAAAAGACGTCTAGAGAGCACATCAAAATGACTTAAGTTGAGAAAAACAAGGAAGACGCAAGGTCCCTAAAAAGTTCATTCAATCAAGAGATTAAAGACAAAAAACAAAAAAAAAAAACCCGCTAAGCTGAAAACCCAAAAGGGCGGTCTAGGCAAAAGTTAGGGCCAAAGAAATGAAGAAGAAGAAAAGAAAAAAATTGAAAGATCCTACCAAGTTGGAAACTTGAAGATGTAACCTAAAACATACTTGGGGGAAACATCATAGGGAATTTTGAGCCTTTTATATCTTCCATTTCATGACCCAAACCTAGCCTACATCACAACCTATGAGTAAAGACCTCCTTGAAGTGTTGCTAGTTGTAGATGTAACGAGCCTGCTCCAACTGTGTAGATATTGTCCACTTTGAGACTTATATCCCTCACTGTTTTGTCCTTCTCTATGTTGTGCTGAGGAAAAGGCCTCTACACATTGAAGGGAGATCATTCCTTATAAACACATTCTCATGTGCTTCCCTAGGCGATGTGGGATTCCATGGAATACAAGAGCTTCTCTTTTTGGGTCACTACAATCCACCCCATTACAAGCATAGGCGTCCTCGCATGTGGGACCCACACTTCTGGCTAAGGCATGGCTCTGATATTGTCCGCTTTTAGACCCATATCCCTCACGGTTTTATTCTTCCCCAGGTTGCGCTGAGGAAAAGGCCTCTACACATTGAAGGGAGATCATTTCTTATAAACATATTCTCATGTGCTTCCCTAGGCGATGTGGGATTCCATGGAATGCAAGACTCCCTCTTTTTAGGTTACTACAGTAGGCACATCTTAAACTCTAATATTATTTTCTCTTGAATTAAAAAGGAAAAATGTTTAAAATTTTCAAACCCCACTAGATGATATGTTGAAGGACAAAACTTCTTAAATTCTCAAATCCCCAAATGGCTCAAAAGAACTTTCAAACTTGGAGCAGTCTCTTTGTTTGCACCCAATTATGTGATTCCTAAATATTATAACATTTCATTTCTTAATTGCCTTTGAAGACATAATCTAACAATGTTCAAAAGAAAGAAGCAAATTTTGATTACATGAGTTTAATGATCTTGATCATTCATAATCAAAGAGATTTGTTTGGTTCTTAAACACTATGATTTTCTAAAATGGTTTTTCAAAGGATCACATCTTGTTCAAAAAAAAAAATGAAAATTTGTTTTTTTCAAAAAAAAAAAAAATCATTCTTTTTCAAAATCTAGTTCTCTTGAACTACATCTTAACCTGATCCTCTATAAGAGAGGTACGTAGTCAGCCTTGCAAAGGCCCAGTCCCATTCACCCAAACAACCTTGGAGAACAAAGTCAAAATAATGTGACAAAATTGTTTGGGTGCATGTTAGGTTAAGTCCATTTGTTTGCATCAACCATGTTTAAACTTAGGGCATTAAACTATTTATATTGTATGCAGATATGTCCTTCTTGCATGAAAGCATGTTTTCATTTGAGGCATCAATCTTTTTTTTCTTTCTTTTTTTCTTTTTTCTTTTTTTGGCAAGCATGTCCACACTAGGGGCATTGGCCAAAAATGTTTTCATGATAACTAGTTCCTAACAAGCTAGAGAAAGAAAGCCATTTTGCAGGAACCAATGATGACAGACCGTGATCTTTTTTCATGTTCACCCATGGTCACAACATCAAATGAATTTAGCTTCAATCTAAGCATGGAATGTGCCCTAAACTAGGGGCATTGGGAACTAATCAAGGACTTATCCACCAATCCACATCAATTTCCAGCCAAAGTTTTTCTCATTCAAAGGATACGTTTTTCAAAAAAAAAAAAATCATCATGAATAAATCTTCATCATTTCTAGTCCATCTTCATCTTCTTCACTTTGTGATCATAAAAAAAATCTCCATAATAAATCTTGAAGGAAAAATCTCCATCAACAAATCTTCTTAAAAAAATTTCAAAAATCCAATGGAAAAATCTCCAAAATAAATTTTCAAGGAAAAATCTCCATGAACAAATCTTCAAAAGGAAAAATCTCCTATGAACAAATCTTCATTAAAGTTTTTCAAAATTGCAATGGAAAAATCTCTAGAATGAATCTTCAAGGAAAAATCTCCATATTTCAAAGGAAAAAATCTCCATGAATAAATCTTTTTAAACAAAAATTTCAAATGTTTAAAGGATAAATCTTCAAGATAACTCTACAACAACAACAACAACAACAACAACCAAAAAAAAAAATCTCAATTTTTCAAGGAAAAATCTCCAATGAACAAATCTTCATTAAAAATTTTGAAAACTTCAATGAAAAAATCTCCAAAGTCAAAGCTTCAAAGGATAAATCTCTTGAGCATAGCTTCAAATGAAAGATCTCCAAAACAAATGGCAGATTGCGATCTCCTTCCATATTCTCCAGTGGTCGCAATAGCAAGTTAGCTATCCATACTCAGCATTCATCAAAACATACAAGATGTCCTAAACTAGGGGCATTGGTTTGGTATGTCCAATTTTTTTCAATGAATAACTCTATTACTAATTGAAAATATTTATTCTGTAGGAACTAGGGTAAAGGACCCATACTCATTGACACAAATATCACCTTCCATAAATCCATCGAACATTTGGGAAGCACGTCCAAACTTCAAATCCTTGGACATCTAGGAAGCATGTCCAAAATTCAATTTCAATGGACCTCTAGGAAACACTTCCAAAACTTCAAACCATCGAACCTCTAGGAAGCACGTCCGAAATCCATTCCATTAGACCTCTGGGAAGCACGTCCAAATTCAAATCCATTAGACCTCTGGTAAGCATGTCCAAACTTCAAACCATCAGACCTTTGGGAAGCATGTCCAAATTTCAAATTCATGGACCTCTGGGAAGCATGTCCAAAACTTCAAACTCATCAGACCTCTAGGAAGCATGTCCAAAATTCAAGATCACGGCTGAAATCCTCATTTTGTTGTGACCACCGGTAAGCATGTCTTGTACTCATTTTTTCCAAAAACAAAAAACAAGCTGCATACATGAACTACATTTGGACCTGATCCTCCCACCAAGAGGTACGTAGGAAATCTCCCTCGAGATTCAATCCATATTTTGATCCACTACATGATGATTTGCATTCTTATCTGCATGCATTATACATTCACCATGGTTAAATACTGATTGCAAAGTTAGGTGTCTCTTTCATACATTGACATTCGCTTTTCAAGCTTTGACAATGATGGGCATTCTATTGACACCCCCTTTTACAACCCGCATTTAACCTCACTTGAAGGGTAAAATGGTAATTTTTCCTTGGAAATATACATCTTGATTTTGGTCATTAGATCCTTAATCTCATTCCACCAAAATGATCTTGATGTTATAACAATCAAATCGACTGGTCATAAGCCCTAATCGGACCACCAGATTGAAAGTTATCATCAAATCAAGTTTTAACGGCTGAGATACACTATCACAAATTGAGTCCGACTATATGTGATTATGAACAATTAATTTCAATTGGTTATAAATGTAATCAATTTGAGATCAATGATGTGTCATAATTTGATTTGTTAGGACTACATTTTATGGTGAGGTTGTATACGCCAAAATGATCTTGATGTTATAAAGATCAAATCGACTGGTCATAAGCCCTAATCGGACCACCAGATTGAAAGTTATCATCAAATCAAGTTTTAATAGCTAAGATGTACTATCACAAATTGAGTCTGACTATATGTGATTATGAACAATTAATTTCAATTAGTTATAGTTTTAATCAATTTGAGATCAATGATGTGTCATAATTTGATTGGTTAGGACTACATTTTATGGTGAGGTTATATACATCTAATTAATTAGATAGTTAAACATTAATTATTCAATGAGTAATTTGTGCAATTATCTTTTAATTAGAGTAAATTCGGAACCAATTAAGTCTAAAATGGGAGTGATTGGAGCCATTTAATATTAATTGGAGCTAATTCGGGACCTATTAATGTTAATTGTGTTAAAACCATTTTCTAACAAATGACATCTGCTCACCATTTCATCGATGTCTCTCAGAATATTTGAATCTGTGAATGAGGTTAATTTTTCCAGAAACTAGACATCCAAGTTTTCAATTTGAGTATAAGAACAAGACGATTCCGATCAGAATTGAGTCAGATATGATTTTTTGAAGTTGACTCTACAGGCTATTACAGAAGCTACGGGAAAAACAAATTTTGGCTTGCTCTTCACTTTCATCAATCTCTCCATTTAATGCACCAGATTTTCCCCAAGGCTAAAATGAGGTCTAGGTTCATGATTTTTTATCAACCCTCATTAAATGACCTTCCATTCATATTTCCTTCACCATTACTATATAAGTCCTCTCTCTTCTTCATTCCAAAGGACATCAAAAATTCCCTCTTTTCTCCTCTCTTGAGTTCTAGTGAAGTAGAATAGTCTTGTTATATATTGGTCATCTTGAGACTCAATGTATTGAGTGGGACTCGCTCTCCCTCTCCTAGTTCTTCTTTCTTTTCCTCCATCATTAGGACCTCTATCAAGAGTCTCCTCCTCCACCGTATGGATATTGCATCAGTGGTGATGCCACGTGCAGCTCAGGGTGTTCCTAGGAACATCTTGACCTGAAAAAAAACTTGATATATAATAATTAAAATTTTATATATTTTCTCTGTATTAGGAACACCCTCAATCACAAAATTAGGAACATTCTCAAAAAAAAATTTTTTTAAAAACCCCAAAAAAAAATTTTGAACTAAAATCTGAAAAAATAAAATAAAATAAAATAAAATGTAACAAAGCCAAGTCCACGACAAGCCCACAAAAAGTCCAACAAATTACAGAGGTAGCAAACCCACAAATTCTCAAAACAAAAACAAAAACAAAAACAAAAACAAAAACAAAAACAAAAAAAAAAAAAAAAAAAAGAAAAAAAACCCAATACAGGGCAAATCACTAAATCAAAAAATCATTAAAGGAAAAAAAGAAATCACTAAAGGCCTAAATAAACAAACCTAAAGACAGCAATGCCTTAGTCCCTTATAGCAAGAGCAACACTGCTTGAGTCTCAAGCCAACAGACGGAGATTAGATCGGTCCAATCCAGATCTTCTTAGAGATTAGTCAAATCCAAAGGACCAGATCGTCGTCATCTTGGCCGCCCTATTGGAGATCGCTCGTGGCTCGTCATTCCTTAGTGGCCTCAACCTTCAGGCCTCTCGTCCCTCTCCAAGGTACTTCTCTCTCTTTTTCTCTCTGACTCTCTCTCTCTCTCTCTGAATGAAATGAAAATTATGAAATAATGAAACTCTCTCTCTCTCTCTCTTTATTTTTAATAAGACTAACTCTCTGTTTATCAAAAAAAAAAAAAAAAAAAAAGAAGAAGAAGACTAACTCTCTCTCTCTCTTTACTCTTTTGATTCTTGAACTATGAGTCTGTCTGTAATTGGCTCATTGGCTGAACTTTAAGTCTTTAACTTTATTAATATTTTTTCTGTTTTTGACTTTTTTTTGAATTTGGCTTTATTAGTTTATCTTATCCGTTGGGGTTGGTGTGTATAGTGTGTTGGTGTTGGTGAGATATTAATTGTCTTTTAGTATAATGTGTGATTATGAAATTTTCTGATTGGTAGAGGCATCAGGAATGAGGCGTGCTTGTCTGTTGAGTGGGGTGGGGGTGGGATGGGCACGTGAGGCACATGAGATGTGTAATGTGCACATCAGTGGCTCTTTTAGTGTAATATGCACATGGGGCTAAACAATATAACAAATTAAAGCAGTGTAATTAATGACAAATAAATTAAAGCAATATAGTTTATTATTAAGCTAAACAACAATAATTAAAACAGTATAATTAACGAATACATTATAAAAGACAAACAAAATAAATTATGTTAGGCTAAACAACAATTAATAATTTTATAATTAATAAACAACAAATTTTATAATTATAGTTTATAAAAGACAAACAAATTAATGAAACAACTAAACAATAATAATTAATAATTTTATTAATATTTCAAATGAACTTATAGTTTATTGTACAGTTACCTTTATTCATTTCTTTTCTTTTCATTTTTTTTTCCTTTTTAGGTTTTTTGGTATAAAGAATGCAAATTTGTTTTGGTTTTAAGAACTTTTTTTTTTTTAAAGCACAAACTTCATGTCGACTAAATCTTAAATTTCGGCCGGTATTTACCGAAATGTCTCAAAACACCTGAAATAGACCGAAATGACCCGAAATTTTTTCAAAGTAGAATAGGAACACCTTAGACAAAATTCCTGGAGTTGTCACTGATCCCTTTCCCTAACTTGTTTTTTGTATTGCCATGATAAGAACTTAGGATTAAAGCATGATAGTAATTATTTAAATTCTCTTAAATATGTTTGAATGTTCTTAAATGTTCTTATGTGTTCTTCACATGTTCTTGGTTGTTCATCAGATGTTCATGCATAAACACTAGTTTTGATCTTAAATCCACATAAAAAATATGAAAAACATGTTTGTTTCATAATTCTTTCAAGTTCTTGAATCTAGGATATCACCATACACACACATTCACTAAAATTTATTTTTCAATCCAAATGCAATGCTTAATAAATTGAATTAGGGTTTATCACTTGCACACACATTAAATTCAACATGTAAATTGATTGACATATTGGATGATGTGATATGAATGTTGGCCACCACAGTCTAGAAGACCGGTTTCACTGGGCAAGATGGGGTGCCTAACACCTTCCCACCTTGTAACATAGCCTCCGAGCTTAGATCAAGGGTTAGTAAATCGAATGCTTATTTATGTAATTTTTAATATTTAGATTGTAACTAAGAAACAAAACCATGTACTTTATCTTAGATTGTATCTAGGACTGAAGCCATGTAATTTCCTATGATCAATGTAAATCAAATTTCAAATCAATAAAATGAGGAATTTTTCAATTTTGATTTTCTTATTTATCCCAATAATTAAATAAGTGACGACTCCATTGTAAAACCCTTAATCTAAATGGGTAAATATAAGTAGTCGAACCTCCATTTTGAGAGGCAATAACACGACTCCACCCATTCACGTGGGTTTGGCCTAGCATCCTAAAAATGGGCCGAGGGCGCGGTCTCTCACATGTAGACATGCAATGCAATACAAATATCATCCATTCATCACTAAAAAAAAAAAAAAAATTAATGCATTCATAATTTTATAAGTGCGATGTTGCGGACATGCAACACAATTACACAAATACCATTTTATATATATATATATATATATTATTCTAATTATTATATTATTAGATGTTATCACAAATTTAACTAATCAACATAAAAAATACTAGGATTTAATATTTCTTAAAGTTATGATATAGAAAATACATTTGAAAGATAGATCTCATTGTTTCTATAAAGGAATAATAGATCTCTATATTTAATTGCACTATTTTTGTTAATTTTTTTTTAATATTTGTACTAATTTAATATAATTATTTATATTTTAAATAATTATTAAATTAATTATGACGTTATCACGGTTTGACCCTGGTTTAACCTCGATTCGACCTCAAAAATCTTGAACCTCTCCCTTTTACGGTTCAATTAACGGTCCAGGTTTCAAAACCTTGAGGTAAAGTCGTGAACCTAAATGCATTTCATATATATGATATGAATCTGGCAAACTAGGGCATTCTCTTTCACTAGCTTAAGGGAGGAAGCACTCTAGCAGGAAGAGAGTTGGAGAATTAAGCTATTGGCTCCCATTGATCCAATGATCATTAATTGGGAATGTTCATCATTTATCTCAAACTTGTGTAAATAAATAAAGTTATAAATTATATGCTTGCATCATGAGGGACTGGTACCAAACTTTCCAGAAATTCAATTTTTATTTTTAATTACACTCGTATTTATTTAATTTTATTACAAGTATCTATACTAAAAAGAAAGAAAAAAAAAAAAATTTTTATTTTTATTTTTGTTTTGATTTTTTTTTACTTAGTTAAAATTAATAAATTAATTTTTAAATTTTTTTAATACCAAATAATATTTTTTATTATTATTTTAATGGCCACGTCAGCCAACAGTGCCATTCGTTTGTCACGTCAGCATTTTCCGTCTCTGATGTAACGGCAGGGACTAAAACAATAGGCGTTTTCCAGGATAGGGACTAAAAGCGGTAAAAAAAAAATTTAGGGACCAAAATAGAAATCGTGTGAAAATGTAGGGACGAAAATGTGCTTTTCGCCATTAATGAAACAACTAAACAATAATAATTAATAATTTTATTAATATTTCAAATGAACTTATAGTTTATTGTACAGTTACCTTTATTCATTTCTTTTCTTTTCATTTTTTTTTTCCTTTTTAGGTTTTTTGGTGTAAAGAATGCAAATTTGTTTTGGTTTTAAGAACTTTTTTTTTTTTAAGCACAAACTTCATGCCGGCTAAATCTTAATCTCGAAACACCTGAAATAGACCGAAATGACCCGAAATTTTTTCAAAGTAAAATAGGAACACCTTAGACAAAATTCCTGGAGTTGCCACTGATCCCTTTCCCTAAATTGTTTTTTGTATTGCCATGATAAGAATTTAGGATTAAAGCATGATAGTAATTATTTAAATTTTCTTAAATATGTTTGAATGTTCTTAAATGTTCTTATGTGTTCTTCACATGTTCTTGGTTGTTCATCAGATGTTCATGCATAAACACTAGTTTTGATCTTAAATCCACATAAAAAATATGAAAAACATGTTTGTTTCATAATTCTTTCAAGTTCTTGAATCTAGGATATCACCATACACACACATTCACTAAAATTTATTTTTCAATCCAAATGCAATGCTTAATAAATTGAATTAGGGTTTATCACTTGCACACACATTAAATTCAACATGTAAATTGATTGACATATTTGATGATGTGATATGAATGTTGGCCACCACAGTCTAGAAGACCGGTTTCACTGGGCAAGATGGGGTGCCTAACACCTTCCCACCTTGTAACATAGCCTCCGAGCTTAGATCAAGGGTTAGTAGATCGAATGCTTATTTATGTAATTTTTAATTTTTAGATTGTAACTAAGAAACAAAACCATGTACTTTATCTTAGATTGTATCTAGGACTGAAGCCATGTAATTTCCTATGATCAATGTAAATCAAATTTCAAATTAATAAAATGAGGAATTTTTCAATTTTGATTTTCTTATTTATCCCAATAATTAAATAAGTAACGACTCCATTGTAAAACTCTTAATCTAAATGGGTAAATATAACTAGTCGAACCTTCATTTTGAGAGGCAATAACACGACTCCACCCATTCACGTGGGTTTGGCCCAGCATCCTAAAAATGGGCCGAGGGCACGGTCTCTCACATGTAGACATGCAATGCAATACAAATATCATCCATTCATCACTAAAAAAAAAAATTAATGCATTCATAATTTTATAAGTGCCATGTTGCGAACATGCAACACAATTACACAAATACCATTATATATATATATATATATATGTAGGGACTCAACCTGGATTGGACCCAGAGTATGAATGGGTTTTCAGCCCAACAAGCCCAAACAATAAATTTGTAAAGAGTGGATCGAAGGTTTAGGCGGTGGCCGGCGTTCACGAAGCACAAACTCTTTTCTTTTATTAAAAAAATACTTAGAATGGGGGATGCTCCTCGGCCCATGGCCGAGGAGGCCTTTTCTTCTTTCTTCCCCCCCCCCCTTTCTTACTTTACTCGCTCCTCTTATATAGTCTTCATCGTCCTATCTCGTTCTTCCATCTGTTGATCATCCATTCGCCTTTCTTCTGACCGTCCGTCCCATCAGAGGCCTTATCAGCACTCAAGTGGTTCACCCTGATCAACGTCACCCTGCTAAGGGGTTATATCCCCATTAATGCAGCCAAGGAGGTTAGGTGAATGCATTAAGTGTGGAGGTGACAGCTTGCTCTGGGCTTGTCCCTTCCCAAAATTATCCTTAGTATGCCGAGGACGAAGAGGTCCTCAGCGTAGATCCAAAAAAGAGTCTTTTCCTAATTTAGCCTCGGATGGTCATCCTTCCTCGGCGTGGGCCTTGGGCCTACTACACGATGGGCTGAGGCTATCAGGCCCACGGGCCCCACAGACATTATTATAAAAAAAAAAAAAATAATGCACAAAATCAATATTAGACGCACTTATACACACAAAATAAAAAATTTATAATAAAGAGTGATACTTACAATTCACAAACATTTACTCTTATTTTAGAGTTAGAAATACTTATAATAAGGGTGCATAAGATTTAAGTCAGGGTGTGCAAAAATATTTTTAAGAAAATTTATGTATTAAACTAACAAAAAAAATATATTATAAATATATATATATATATATATTTTTTTTTTGAAGTCATGGGTTCATTTGAACCCCCTAACCAAAGAATAATGCCGCCCCTACTCTCTCTAGGTGTAATCTTTTTCCGATCCCTTGGCACAAGGGATCTTTTCTTATTTATAGTTTAGGTGCTTTCATCTCAACCGTCCACTTGTAGGGCGGATGATTCATTGGATGAGATACTTGTCATATTTTTCCCTTCTCCTCCTTTTGAGGCTGAGCTGTGTAGATAATAAGCTGTCAAAGCATTATTCAGGAGGGTTATTCAACCATAATCGATAAATTTGACATAGTTGGTTGGTACAATGCATTTAATATGCGGGAGACAATAGCTTTGTCATGAAGCTTTCTCCAACCTTCACTTGGGTAAATCATTGTTCTTTCAGCCAGATGGTGTCCTAGGTGTGGCCTGATAATCTTCAATCGCCTGCCTATGCTTATGAGCTTGCTCTTCTCCTTGGCCCGGGCTTTTGATCCAAACCTTGCTCGTGTTACTCGGTTTGGGCCCATTCCTCTTCTACTAGCAGACCATTGGGCTCTTTTTGGGCTCAATTTAGGCCCACTACTCTTTGATTTAACCTTGGTCCCCACAGTTACCATCCTCCATCGAAGTCCACCTTGCTATACTTACAGAACTAATTGTTCTTGTGCCTCCCTCTTCCAACTTCCCAGGNAAAAAAAAATTAATGCATTCATAATTTTATAAGTGCCATGTTGCGAACATGCAACACAATTACACAAATACCATTATATATATATATATATATATGTAGGGACTCAACCTGGATTGACCCAGAGTATGAATGGGTTTTCAGCCCAACAAGCCCAAACAATAAATTTGTAAAGAGTGGATCGAAGTTTAGGCGGTGGCCGGCGTTCACGAAGCACAAACTCTTTTCTTTTATTAAAAAATACTTAGAATGGGGGATGCTCCTCGGCCCATGGCCGAGGAGGCCTTTTTCTTTCTTCCCCCCCCCCTTCTTACTTTACTCGCTCCTCTTATATAGTCTTCATCGTCCTATCTCGTTCTTCCATCTGTTGATCATCCATTCGCCTTTCTTCTGACCGTCCGTCCCATCAGAGGCCTTATCAGCACTCAATGGTTCACCCTGATCAACGTCACCCTGCTAAGGGTTATATCCCCATTAATGCAGCCAAGGAGGTTAGGTGAATGCATTAAGTGTGGAGGTGACAGCTTGCTCTGGGCTTGTCCCTTCCCAAAATTATCCTTAGTATGCCGAGGACGAAGAGGTCCTCAGCGTAGATCCAAAAAGAGTCTTTCCTAATTTAGCCTCGGATGGTCATCCTTCCTCGGCGTGGCCTTGGCCTACTACACGATGGGCTGAGGCTATCAGGCCCACGGCCCCACAATAGCCCATCAAAATCCTGCTGCACGTTCCTCGACGGAGGACCATGCAATACCTTGGTTCTGTCTAGTACCCAGATATAATGGTGTGATTAGTTTTCCCATAGGCTTGAGTCCGAGGACCATGCAATGCCTTGGTTCTGTCTATCACTTCTATTTTTCCGTAAGTATCTAGTTTCCCCATAGGTTTGAGTCCGAGGACCATGCAATACCTTGGTTCTATCTAGTACCCAGATATAATGGTGTGATTAGTTTTCCCATAGGCTTGAGTCCGAGGACCATGCAATGCCTTGGTTCTGTCTATCACTTCTATTTTTCTGGTGGAAGGAGCTTGTCTTCGACTCTGAGAACCTTACTTTTGGTATAATGATGTCCTCGGACCGCTTTACTGGAAGCGGTTTCTCCTCAGGTAGGACTGTTAGCTCTACGGTGCTCTGGGCAGGGATGGTTTGAACTCTGATCTTACATGTGGCATTGACCTCGCCTTCAAATCAAGTTTCCCTCCTCTTCAATCACGAGGCGTCCCTTGACTATTCGTTTTCC
Organism: Quercus suber; assembly: GCF_002906115.3. NCBI lineage: Eukaryota > Viridiplantae > Streptophyta > Magnoliopsida > Fagales > Fagaceae > Quercus > Quercus suber. Next base: position 158,843 of record NW_027069549.1, read on the forward strand.
GCGCTTGACGCTTCGGTGCGCGAGACGCGCTTTCATTAATGTCCTCGTGAATTAACACAAGTCCAACTGTCTACGGCCCCCTTAGAATTTGGTAGCTTCATTATTAGCCCAGCTGATAACTCTCTTTTCGAATTCTGCGTGAATTAATTCTCATCAACCCTCATCCTCTATATAAGGCTTTCCGGGGGGATGGTTTCTCCATACTCCATGAACCTCCCAACACAAACAGAAAGAACACACCCTTTCAGCTCCCCAAGCCCCTTTAATAACCCCGTCAGAATTGTGACCGGAGTTGGTAGCTATGGGGCGACTTTGGGCGGGTGTGAGGACATCCGTTCCAAGAGTCGTTGTGGTCGCAGCCCCCACTGGGCTTCCGGTGCGGCAAAGTCTAGGCGTAACCCCGATGGTGCCATACACAGTGGCCCGGAGGGATGTCGTTGAAGTACCTGATGTCTCTCCTCAGAGCGCACCCCCGACGGAGGAGACGTGCGAATTCATGTCACAAGCGGTGCTCGAGTGTTGCCGTCTCCAACGGCCAACGCTCGTGAGGATTGGAGAGAATCAAGGGAACATCACGCGGGAGGGCGTCCTGGAGCCCCTGCATCTGCTTCTCGCTTTGTTCAAGCTCCGCCGCTCCGAAAAAGGAGTTGTTGGTGGCCTTGAAGCAAGCCAGCCTCAGCCCCCTTCCGCCCTCTTATTGTCAAGTTCTCCCATTCTCTTGATGCCAATAAGGGAACGAGTTGACACTTCCCTCTAGCTAGTTCTAGGACGGGTCTACCTGGGCCTCTGATTGTAGAATTAGCTTGTAAATTTGTTTGTAAAACAAGCCTGCCTGAGCCTCTGATTGTATTTTGTACTTTTCTATTTATGAAATAATATAAAGCTTTCTCTCTTTGCTGTCGAATCTTCCACTTTCCTGCGATTTTTTTTTTTTTTGATATGTTGCCAACCTACTGTAAAATGACCACTTAGAACAATCGCCTGGTGTGCCGGCCAGCGCACTAATCCTCCTCACAGACGGCGCCAATTGTAGGGATTCAACCTGGATTAGACCCAGAGTATGAATGGGTTTTCAACCCAACAAGCCGAAACAATAAATTTATAGAGAGTGGATCGAAGGTTTAAGCGCTGGCCGGCGTTCACGAAGCACGAACTCTTTTCTTTTATTAAAAAAATACTTAGAAATATTTACAACTAGGGGATGCTCCTCGGCCCATGGCCGAGGAGGCCTTTTCTTCTTTCTTTTTTCCCCCCCTTCTTACTTTACTCGCTCCTCTTATATAGTCTTCATTGTCCTATCTCGTTCTTCCATCTGTTGATCATCCATTCGCCTTTCTTCTGACCGTCCGTCCCATTAGAGGCCTTATCAGCACTCAAGTAGTTCACCCTGATCAACGTCGCCCTGCTAAGGGATTATATCCCCATTAATGCGGCCAGAGGGGTTAGGTGAATGCATTAAGTGTGGAGGTGACAGCTTGCTCTGGGCTTGTCCATTCCCAAAATTATCCTTAGTATGCCGAGGATGAAGAGGTCCTCGGCGTGGATCCAAAAAAGAGTCTTTCCCCAATTTAGTCTCGGATGGTCATCCTTCCTCGGCGTGGGCCTTGGGCCTACTACACGATGGGCTGAGGCTATCAAGCCCACGAGCCCCACAATATATATATTATTCTAATTATTATATTATTAGATGTTATCACAAATTTAACTAATCAACATAAAAATTACTAGGATTTAATATTTCTTAAAGTTATGATATAGAAAATACATTTGAAAGATAGATCTCATTGTTTCTATAAAGGAATAATAGATCTCTATATTTAATTGCACTATTTTTGTTAAATTTTTTTAATATTTGTACTAATTTAATATAATTATTTATATTTTAAATAATTATTAAATTAATTATGACGTCATCACGGTTTGACCCTGGTTTAACCTCGATTCGACCTCAAAAATCTTGAACCTCTCACTTTTACGATTCAATGAACGGTCTAGGTTTCAAAACCTTGAGGGAAAGTCGTGAACCTAAATGCATTTCATATATATGATATGAATCTGGCAAACTAGGGCATTCTCTTTCACTAGCTTAAGGGAGGAAGCACTCTAGATGGAAGAGAGTTGGAGAATTAAGCTATTGGTTCCCATTGATCCAATGATCATTAATTGGGAATGTTCATCATTTATCTCAAACTTGTGTAAATAAATAAAGTTATAAATTATATGCTTGCATCATGAGGGACTGGTACCAAACTTTCCAGAAATTCAATTTTTATTTTTAATTACACTCGTATTTATTTAATTTTATTACAAGTATCTATACTAAAAAGAAAGAAAAAAAAAATAACAAGCATGGGTAAACCCAAAATTTTGGTAAATGGCTTTCTTTTTATCACTATTATACTTGGTATTACTTATAGGGGTGAAAAGAGATGAAATCCATTTATGCACAAGTGAAAAATACTGAAGTCATTCAAATTGAAAGAACAAATAATGACGAGTACAGCTAGAGATACAATTTTTTTTTACAAAAAATTTTACAAACTGTTGGTGTGGTAATTGATTATTGGTAAATGAAAAAGTGATGTTAATAGTGGGTTTAAATGAAAACCAATATGAAGTTAGTCACATTACCAATTTATAAAAATGTTGTAAAATAATTTGTAATTGTAGCATTAAAAAAAAATTCTAATACCCATATATAAATCCAACAAATTGAGAGTTTATTGAGATGCTATTAGATGTGATAGGATGTATTGAATTTTAAGTAAAATGTTGATGTAATTGTTAGGTTATGATTTTTCTCATAACATTAGTCTTGGCTTATTCCATAACAAAAAATGTTGTAATTGCATAAATTTATTTTTTTGTATTTTTGTGAGATTTATTTGTAATGAGTTTAGTATGAAGTGGTAAAGATTTGACCAAGATAGCTAAAAGTCACATGAAGAGCACATGCCAGAAGCGAGTCAAGTGCTAACTATGGAAGTTGAAGAGTCATATGTTAGTTGTACCAACTGTTTTCGCGACTCAAGTGACACGCGAGTGACTCGCAAATTTCACTAGTTAGAAGATTTTTGAGTGTGACCTATTTGCCCATCATTCATACTATATATATTCTCATTACCCACAAAAATGATAAAGAGCCTATTGAGAAAAAAATCCTAAATGTGTGTTTGGTTGAGATGAAAACAGGGAGGATGAAAAATAATGTGAAAAATGTTGTTTTCCACTGTTTGGTTGAGGAAAGAAAATAAGAAAGGTAAAAAATAGAGGTGAAAGTTTTCCCTCTGGGTCCACTTTTTTTATCCTCCCAAATTGGGAGAAAAATGAGGAGGGAAAAATGATAAGAAATGCATTTTATGCAAATACCTCCACCTTATTACATGCACCTCTACCCCTCTCACTTTCCCACTATTATATAACAAGAATATAATAGTCAACTTATATAAACTACATTTTTCATCCTCTCATTTTTCTCTCTAACTAAACAAAAAAAAATTTCTAACCTCCTACTTTTTTACCCCTCCAACCAAACACACATGAAGAAAAACCAAATATTTTCTACCTTCCCACTTTTCCATCTTCCTACTAATTTTCTATCTTCCCACTTTTCCACTCCTTCAACCAAACGAACCCTAAGAGATGTTTCTATAACATACCCACCCTTTTAGAGAGAGAGAGAGAGAGAGTAACTCATTCTTAAAGAGAAATCTTTATAATGTCTTCTCCTTTCCCCTCCCATTGCTTCAATAAACAGAGGAAGTTATAAATTACTTGGAGATTTGTAAATAAGCTACAATATTCTTTTAATTAAGACGAGGGACTGTCGTTTTTAGTTCCTTTAAACGCTTCTTTGAGAGGTGTGACGCTCCCTAAATGAGTACACTTATTAGGCATAGTAGTTCTGGGTCTCATGCTGGGCCCTTGATGAATCGTAAAACCCCAGCAAAGAAGAGGATGCTTTCAGATTCGTATAAAAACGAGTGCATCCATTTTACGATATGCAAAATGTCAAATAACACAAATTAGTAATTACAATTTTAGATATATAATATCTAATTTTTCTCATAATCTTTGAATCCTATTGAAATCTATACCCAATTGAGATTGAACGCCAAGCCTTCCGGTTATTAAAATTCCAAGTGAACTCTCATGACCCAGAAAAGAATAAATAAAGTGAGCTTCGTTTTATACCAATTCATTACATCATCGAGCCACTTTATAAACGATGTGGGATTTCAAATCAGCAAATTACTATTAGCGAGCTGAGGACGTAAGTAAATGAAATCACCAAAACACCAACAATGCAAAATACACATTCCATCACTTTTGGTCTTGTAAGCGAAAACGGTTTACTTGATAAAATAACAACTTGATTCACAAAACGACGTTAAAGAATAAGTGAAATTCTTGACACAAACCAAAAAAATGTAGAAAAGATTAGACCATCTATGGGGTTTTAATGATACATCTCATAACAATCCCAAGTACCCAACACAAGGATTTTCGATTAGTTCCAAATAAAAAAATGTACCAGGAGACAGGTAGCACAGTGCAACAAGAAAGAACACACGGCGCTGTTTAAATACTGGCAAAAAACTATTAATCTATGCTTCGGAAACTTGAACATCCCCCATTTTTACAAGAGAGAGTTCACCATATGAAGCAACACTTCCTAAATTTCAATCTACAACAAACAAATAATTGACTCTAAAAACATTTTAGATTTAATTTTAAAATTAAAAAAAAAAAAAAAAATGTGACAAACTAAAACAAACAAATAATTGACTCTAAAAACATTTTAGATTTAATTTGAAAATTAAAAAAAAAAAAAAAATGTGACAACCCGATCCTGAAACAAACTACGCCAAATAAAAAAGGATGCGTAGCTGTTTGGTAATAATAATAAGGAATTCGGGGAATTGGAATTTAATTTACGCTTTCGTTGACACGTCCTTCTGGATTAATTAAACCAACGATGAACGCAACGCCTATCAAAAGCGACCACACAGGACATGAAAATGCAAAATAGCAATAACAATTAGCCATGGATAAAAAGAAATTCACAAATCGAAGAAATTTAGAACACAATAAGAGGAACCTGAATTTCGTATCACTACTGTATGGAGCGGCGCTAGGGCTTTGTTTGCAGAGGTGTGTGGATTTTATAGAGGGATGCATAACATATGACCCCTTTGTTTTCGTAAAATAACAATTTTGCCATTTAACCTTATGGTGAACATGGGCCATATAGGGTAGTGTTCTGTGTTCGGCCTTTTTCTTTTTTTTTGAATGGGCTTAATGATGTCTGCAGCTGAGTTTACTGAATAAGAAAAATTAAATCGTTCTAGCCCAAATTGATGGGATAGTAGGTCTAATATTTTGAGACTTAACGTTTTGGGCTCTTTCATAAAATGTTTTGGGCTCTTAGATTTGCATTTGTTTATAAACTCTCCCATTTGGATGGGTAATACCTAAGAGTAGCTATTTATGAGGTGTGTAATTTGCATGACTAGATGTACCGATAGGAAAAAACTTAGACAGTCACGGAACAATTTGTGAGACTACCTAAGAATTGCTACAATATGGATGAGACAATTTGTATTCATGATTTTATTTTGTTGTTTGGTTTCTATCATTGTCGTTTTCAGTTAATATTATGGGAAAAAATAAATAAAATAAAATAAAACATCTTCATTGAATTCAAACCTGCCATGATGAAATCAATTACTTACAATTGAGGGTCGAACCTTATTTGGAGGCCAGAACTTAAGCTATACTTATTATATCACAAGATTTTGGAGGTTGGAACTACCTTTAATCAAATGGTTTTTAGCTTTGACATGAAGACCTTTTATTTTTGCCAAGGTGTAATTAAGGAGTCCGAAACTAAACCCTCTATATACAAGAACGTATGGACATTGACAATATGTGAATAATTTGGCAATAAACATACCAATTTGAAGTTAACAAAGGAAAAAATGAATAGCAACTTTAAGCTTCTTTTTTTTTTTTTTTTTTAGGGCAGTCATTACGAAACATAAATTATACAAAATATAATAAATAGAGAACTTTATATATTGATCCCAAAAAAAGCACAGATATATAAAGTTTTATAATTTCCTTCTACGAGTTTTCATATATTGAAACCGTTGTATAATAATCGTATTATAAATATTACAAGCTATGTCTCTTTCAATATATACAACCTAACAATCATTCATCCACCGATCTCCCATTCGATTGCACAATTCATTCTTTATATATTTCATTGCTAAAAAACTTCTTTCTATTGTTGCAATTGCAACTAGAAGAGTTAAAACTAACTTCACAAGCAAATAAACTAATGGATATATGTCATGCTTCTGTATCTCCACTAACTTTTGAGCAAGAACACAAATTCCTTCAAGCTATAAAAACGAGTCATCATAGCGCATATCAAAAATATAATTTTGAAGTTGACCATGAAGTGCTAAAAAATATGTCCCAAGAAAAATCATATGGATATCTCTTGCAAGGTAAAAATAAAAAATCACTTGGATTCAAGCAAATCATACAAAGTGGCAACTCGATATTCGCCTTTGAAAATGGTTGTTGAGCTCTTGAAGTTGCAAATATATGACTATGTAAAATAGCTCAACACAATAGCTAAAAATTATAAGTTATTGCAACTAATTATTATTAATGTAATAATTTTCCACTTTTAAGTTACTATTGCAACGACTTTTAATTTGTAGATGTGATATTATATCTAATATTACTATACTAATGTTTTTGCATTAATATTTGATGTAATAGACTTATTTTGGTGTAGTGAATCCTGATTTTTTTGTTCTCAAATATATACCAAAAATGCTATTCAGCCTCCTTTAAGAAGAGAACTTTCCCACGGTCTTTGAGAATGACAGTAGAGTCACATGGTCATAACTGGTCCTAAAGGAAAACATTTTGGTCAAAGAATCTATGACTCCATATTCTTTCATCATCCAGACATTGACGAACCCAACATCCACGTAATGAAGAATAGTGAGGCAGCCTTCCAACATGTCAATCATAGGAAAGTCATTTTCCAGATAATTAGGCTGTAGGACGAGCTAATATCCCTCGTCACCAAGTTCAAAATAGGCAATCCACAAATAGGGTGGTAAATGAACCAAACCAATCGTGAACAACTCTGGCTCAGCTCGATAAAAAAACTCGTTCATATTTGTTTGTTTATAAATAAGCCAAGCTCGAGTCATAATTTTCGGCTTATTTGATAAACAAGCCGAGCCTAAACAAAAAAAAAATTTCGTGAACAATCGAGCTCGATACAACATAGGCCAAGCTTAAGCTCGTGTATAGCTTGATAAAAGGCTTGATATATGTTTGTTAAATAAACTAAATATTATAACATTACACGTATTTTAATAATGAAATTCCCCACATGAGACCACTTACCATTACCCATTACTTTTTTTTTCTTTCCTTTTTTTTTAAACATTTTTAGCCAAAAAAAAAAAAAAAAAGACTAGGGACTTCATTTCTAGTAATTCACGCTTTTTCTAGACTTTTCAATTTTCACTTCTAGAGTTCTAGTATAGTAGTACTTCATGCATGTTATGGATAGCTGGATTTCACCATTTTAGGTATCCTTTTGTAGTCTTTTCCTATTCCTTTTCATGTGTTACAGTTTAGTCATTTACTAATTACTAAGTATTCTTTCCCTTTTAGTTATTTGAATACACTATAACTTCACATCCAATTTTCTAGTTCTTTAATTTAGTTTCTCCTCTCTACCTAAACTTCACAATTCAGTTCTATTATTCAACAAAAAAAATGCAATTTAGTTCTATTCAAACTAAAATTCTCGGCTATCACTCAATGAGTCAATGTCTATCTTCTACAGTCTGTAGCCTAAAACTGTTAGGCTCTCTTGGAAAGACTGAAGCTTCTTTAAGAAGCTTCAATCTTTCTCCCTTTTATCATCAGTTTCTTTGTTTTCCCCAAAGTTTCAAAGAATTGATCAGCTCTCTCTCTTGTGAGGTTAAGAAATTCTACCAAATTTGCTTTATATCTCTTTGCAAGAAATGAACAAGTCCTAGCTTTGGAAGAGTTTGATGCTAGCAAAGAGGATTTAGAGTCCGGTGTTTACCGAATCACCATATAATCTAAGGGTTCTAGTGGGTGTGCAAAGAGCTCCAACAACAGCTCTAGATTTGGTGTAGTATTTGGCATCTCTACCATCTTCACTCTCTACCTCCATCCTCCAAGACGTTCATAGCCTTCTCTTACCTTAGGTAAATTTCCATGTTTAGAAATTTTCTACATATTTTTATAGTTTTTTGCACTGTAGTTTGTTTGATATTGCAAAATCGTCTTAATTTCCAAGTTGTGGTTGTTTATGAAATTTCTATATAACTTAGAATTATCATGTTGGTTGTATTCGTTTGATAATAACCTAGCTTTGTAATTAGTGGATTGTGGTTGTGAGAGTCTGGTATGTAGTTTGGAATGGGACTGTGCTTTTCTTTTCTTTTCCTGAGGTGTAGATTCCTCTGTGGTTAGCTACTAAAAATGTTATAGTTTCTTTGTACTTAACTTTGTTTTGTGCTGTGTGCTATGTGTTTTTGGATATCAAAGTTGATTTCTTGTTTATTCATATATGTTTTGGAATGTTAATTTATTTAGATTTGTGAAGTGGAAAGTCAACAAATGGATGCTCCTGCTACTAAAAATCTAGATGCAGTAGAATATTGATGAGAATGAAGAATCTATAAACAATAATGATGCCAAACTTGAAGAAATGCCATTTCAACAAAAGAAAAGGAAGAGGACTTTTGTGATTTGGAATGACTTTAATAAAATTATTCTTCACTGCCTTAAAAGACTTGCCTACAGTAATAATGGTGCAACAACACAATACCATAGGCACTTGAAAGGTTGTCTAAGTCGTAAACTAGCTGATAAGAAGCAAAAACAGTTAGTTGTAAATGAAGGTGGGGTGGAAAGTAAGGTGGCAATATCAAACTTTAAGCATGACCATGCCAAGGTCGGGGAAAAGGCTTCACATATGATCCTTGTGCATGAATACCCTTTTAATATGATGAAGCATGAGGTTTTTAATGTTTTTATGAAAATTGGTACTCCATATTACCAGAAAATTTCATGCAATACTGTAAGGAATAATTGCATTTCTACTTTAAGTTGGAGGAAAAGAAATTGAAGGCTATGCTTGGTAGTGTCAATAGAGTTGGCCTTATTGCAGATTTTTGGAAATTTGGACAAAAAGTTGGGTATATGTGTCTCACTTGTCATTTTGTTGACTCTAGTTGGAAATTACAAAAGCGAATTATAAATTTTTGTGATGTGCCACCTCCACATTCCAGAGTTGTAATTTCTGATGCTATCTTTAAGTCTTTGCTTGATTGGGGGCTTGAAAACAAGATGTATACAATAACCTTGGACAATGCTAATAACAATAATGCAGCTGTAAGAATTTTGAAAGATGCTATTAAAAGGAAGCTCATGTTGGGTGGCAAGATCTTTCATGTATGTTGCTGTGCACATATCATTAATTTGTTGGTACAAGATGGGTTAAGTGAGATTGAAACGATGACTGAAAATGTCCATGAAAGTGTGAAGTATCTAACTGCATCAAAAGCTCATCTTATAAAGTTTGGTGGGATTGCAAACCAATTGCAATTACCTTCCAAGAAGTTGATCTTAGATTGTCCCACATGTTGGAATGCAACATATGTAATGTTGGCTACTACCTTGGAGTTTAGAGAGGTGTTCTTTAGGTGCAAAGATAGAGATGTGGGGTATAATTGGTTGCCTAGTGAGGAAGATTAGGATTAGACAAAACATGTGTGCAATTTTTTATCAGTTTTTGAAGAAGTCACATATGTCATATCAGGAAATGAATATCCAACTACAAATATATTCCTTCCTGAGGTTTAGAAGATAAAAGAAGTTTCAAATGAGAAGTCACTTGATGAAAATGATTACATTAAAGCAATGGCACGTAAGATGAAGTTAAAGTTTGACAAATATTGGGGTGAATGCAACTTTGTAATGGCCATAGCTACTATGTTAGATCCTTGGTTCAAAATAACTTTGATAAACTTTTCCTTTCCAAAGATCTATCGAGAGTTTGAAGTAGCTAGAAACATTGATCGTGTTCATGATTCCTTATATGAACTTTGTTGTGTGGTAGGCCTTTTCTGATTTTATCTGGACTACCTCCTGTTGTACTGGACCCAAGTGTTCTGGATAAGAGAGTCGGGACTGGTCTAGTTGCAACTCACCCTGGTCCGGCTTGCGCAAAAACTACGCCCCGTTTGCCGAAACTTTTAGTCACATGCCCATGGCAGGCGAAGTTGCTACAAAAAGTTATGACAGATAAATGCAATAAAACAATGATAAAAGAAATACGTTTCTTGTTAGGCAAAACAAAGCAAGGGATCTTAGTTAAAATAGGGAAAAGGAACACATTGCAGGTGATATTGAAAAGACAAGATAAGAAACAATAGCAAGAAGTGATAAAATCAAGGAATGAAAGATCAGTTTGTTATGTTCAATTCTATTACGGGGCAGAGGCTAAGGAGGGAACCACTTCCTCAACATGAATAACCTTATAGGATAATCCTACTGTAGAAATTATCCACTTTGAGGGAACGGGTCTAAATGGCTTATGCCTAAACAAGTTTTTTATCCTCAACAGAGGGTAGACTTTTATAGAGAGAGAAGGGATTAGCCTATTAGTGCATGCTTGCCATTCTACCCTCTGTTTCTTTTCTCTTTTCTCTCCGTTTTGTTACTTTGATTCTTTTCCCACTCTTTTCTTTTCTTTCTTAATGCTTGCTTATGTGATGTTATGGTGATAGTGGTGCTATGATTCTCTCCTAATGGTTGTAGTTGTTCCACTAATGATACTGTGCACAGCGAGGGCCCTTTATATACTGTTTGTCGTGACTGATTTTACCATTTTAGTCTTTAACCACTTTTGTCTGGTTTAGGGTGTTCCTCCCGACCACCCACTAGTTTGTCAGTTGTCCAGCCACCACCACTTACCTGTGCTAAGTGTGCCACTCCCCATTACCAGACAAAGAAGACTATTTTGTTTGTTTGCTCACTATGGTATTCTCTTCTACTATCCCTTAATGCATGCACCTAGTGATTCCAACTCATCCTTCCTTCTTTTGGGTGGTATGTCATCCCAGCAAGACATCACCCCCAAAAGAATATGAGCAGAAACCCTAAAATAGGCTTTCCCTTCTCCCTTTCGCTAGACCATACCCTCTCTTACCTCTGACCCATGACCTACCACTCCTGTATTGGTTGGGTATATGCTGGTGGTGCCTGGGCCTTACGCATGCTCCACTTCCTGTTTACGCCAAAAGGCTTATCCACTGCTCATATGCCTGCTGTGGTCTGGAGGCTTGTCTGTGCATTCTACCGCTCATCCTTGACCTTTTATGGCGTGAACTGTTTTTTGATTTTCCATTCTTTATTAGCTTGTTCCTTTCAAGGGCTAGGCCTTGCTTGACTGTGGGTTTACCCCCTTTTAACCCATTCTTTGCTCCTTCCGCAATCTTGTTGCCATTCCTGCCATACCACTTTGCTATTCCTGCCATGGTGTCATTTGGCCCGTGCTTGCTGCCTATTCTTCTCTCAATGACTTAATATGGTCATTGGACTTATGCTACTTTGGGCTTTTCTTGACCCATTACATTGCTTGTGGGCTCCTTTGTCCCATTTCTTTTTTCTTAAGCATTCTTGGCCCATTTGCTTTCCTTGGGCATCCTTGACCCATTTTCTAATTTTGCATACTCATGGGTTCTTACTAACTCTTTTAGGCTTCCCTGGCCCAATTACCTTAACCTTCATCCTTGGGGTTTATGGGCTTTCCATCAACCCCTTACTTTCTTACTTCATTACTTCGGGCCTGCTGCAGCCCATTCTCTCTTTTCTACATCACATAACGCCCATGGGTTTATTACTTTTCTCTCTGAGTTCTTTTAAGCCCATTTGCTTTCCTCAAGGCCCATTTATTTACTTTATGGGCCTATGAACCATTGTTCCTGCCATTCAGGCTTAATGGTTTTTCTAGCGATCCACTAACTCTTCTCTGTCCATATTGTTGGGCTTCTTCCTACTACTGGGCATCAAAATAAGCATCAACAAACTTTATAATGAATATGTTGTAGACTATACTTCAAATAATGCTGGACAAAGTGCATCTAAATCCACTGAAGGCAGTAGTAGAGTTGGTGGCAATAATTCAAAGTTTAAAACTAGAGGTAGAATGGAGTTTGATCAGTTTGTTAAAAATGCCGATAACATACAACTAGCAAAATCAGATTTGGATGTGTGCTTGGAAGAAAGTGTTTTTCTTATGCGCCAATGATTTAGACTTAGACTTTGATGCTTTAGAATGGTGGAAGGCTAACAACCTAAAATTTCGTATTCTCTCAAAGATAGCATTTGACATACTTTCCATCCCCATCATCACAATAGCTTCAGAATCTCCATTCTCTACAGGAGGTAGAGTGGTTGATGTGTATTGAGCTTCTTTATCAACAAAAACTATACAAGCTTTACTTTGTGGAGGTGATTGGGTTCAACCTCTTTACAAAACTAAGAAATAATTAAAAGTAAGTGTTCATCACATTTATTAATTCTTTTCTGAAAAAACAACTTAATTTTTTTTAATTTTTTTCTATTGTAACATAGGCTTAGAATCTAAAGCTTCTTTTTTTTTTTTTTTTTTTTTTTTTTTTTTTTAGTGTGTGTGTGTGTGTGTTTTATTTTCATTAAATGTTTTTTTATAGTTCTTTTTTTTTTTTTAATGTTCTTGAAAGCTTATATTTGCTTTTACATGCAGTTGGAAGGATAATGAGTTGAAAGATTTTTGTTGTTGTGGATGATAGTTTTTTGTGTTTGCAAGAGGGTGTAATTGGTATGAGTGTTGTTATTTGATAATACTCTTTTATATCTATGATTTTCTTATATTTGCAAAGGACATGTTATGTTGATATGATGCATATTGATAATACAACTATAATGATGTAAGTTGATTTTCTCTTAATATGCTCAATATTGACTATAATTATCATCTTCTCCTGGAATTTCTAATGTCTTTTTATTATTTTTGGTTGTTTTGTATGTAGGTTGTTGGTTTTCTGATCTGGTGCATATTAAAGGCCTTTTGGTGGAATATATTCCTAGATTTGTGAAGGATAGATAGTTTTTGTTTTTTTAAAAACTAAATATTCTTTTTATTAATGGCATGGTGTTTAGCATATGATAACTTAGCATATAGTGATATGGATGCTTTTGAAATATCATGTTAGGATGGTCTTTTTTTTTTTTTGAAGATTATAGTTGCACAGATGACAAATGTGGATTTAAGAATTGTATTTTGAACAAGTATTAAAGCTATAAACAAGGAAGTATGAATGGATAGATTTAATTATGTAAAGCTTTAATTTGAGCAATTGCTAATCACAGGTGGAATTAGAAGCATGAACAAATGAGTATATTATTATTTTTGTTTACTTGATTGTTGGAGATTTGAGCAGATGTGAGCACTTGATAATGCAATTTGTTAGATCCCAAGCCAAAAAAAAAAAAAAAAAAACCTTCACTTGAGCTCAAGTTTAAGCTTGATATTAAGCTCGAGCTTGACCTAATTAATTTATCAAGCTAAGTCAAGCTGAACTCAAGCATTTTGGTTTTCCCACGAGCTCGAGTTCAAACATTGTATTTAGGCTTGTCTCGAGCTTAAACCAAGCTTAAGCATTTGATTTTTACCAAGCCAGGCTTAAACAGACACTACTCGGTAGAGCTTGGCTTGAGTATGGTGAGAGAAGGCCATGATTGCCTTGGAGGATGGAGGTAGAGAGCAAAGATTGTAGTGATACCAAATACTACACCAAATCTAGAGCTATTGTTGGAGCTCTTTGCACACCCACTAGAACCCTTAGATTACATTGTGATTCGGTAAACACTGGACTCTAAATCCTCTTTACTAGCATCAAACTCTTCCAAATCTAGGACTTGTTCATTTGTTGCAAAGAGATATAGGGCAGATTTGGTGGAATTTGTTGACTTTACGAGAGAGAGAGTTGATCAATTGTTTGTGAAAAATTGGGGAAAAGAAAGAAATTGATGATAAAAGAGAGAAAGATTAAGGCTTCTCAAAGAAGCTTCAGTCTTTCCAAGAGAGCCTAAGAGTTTTAGGTTGCAGACTGCAGAAGATAGACATTGACTTATTGAGTGACGGCCGAGAATTTTAGTTTGAATAGAACTAAATTGGGTTTTTTTTTTTTGTTGAATAATAGAACTGAATTGTGAAGTTTAGGCAAAGAGGAGAAATTAATTAAAGAACTAGAAAATTGGATGTGAAGTTATAGTGTATTCAAATAACTAGAAGGGAAAGGATACTTATTAATTAGTAAATGACTAAACTGTAACACACAAAAAGGAATAGGAAAAGACTACAAAAGGACACCTAAGATGGTAAAGTCTAGCTGTCCATAATATGAATGAAGTACTACTATACTAGAACTCTAGAAGTGAAAATTGAAAGGTCTAGAAAAAGCATGAATTAATAGAAATGAAGTCCCAGATGAATAATAATATTAAAATAGAGTGTAATGGGGAGATGAAAAGGTAAGGGAAGAAGAAAGGTTGAAGAAAGTGTAAATATTTAAAAAAATAAGTGAATGTAAAAAAAATTATAGGAAAATTGGAATTAAAAAAGAAATATATAAGATGTTAAAATCGACAAAGATGAATATGTAAAGTCAATAATCTATTTATATATATATATATATATTGTAAAAAAATATAGGAATATATAATAAATAATTATTATGTGGCAAATGACGTGGCGATGAGGTGGCGCAACAAAAGTTCAGCAGCAATAAATGTCACGCTTCAGCTTTTAGTAATATATAGAATATAGATGAAGGAGACTTCAGAGGTAATAAACAATCATAACTAATCTTTAAATAAATAGTTTATTCACTTTCACATACAAACATGACAGAAAATTTAAAAGCTAAATTTTTTACTTTTTATAACAAAATATGAAAAACTTTGTATTTTTTATGTATGATCTGACGTTTTGGCTCTTTATGAGAATAATAAATGTAATCCATACAAATTCCATACAAATTCCATTGTTTAAGTCTATAAAAATTATCTATACATATGATTTGTGTGTGATAGCTTTCTATTGTGTGTAAGTTTTATAAACAGCTTTCTGCAACTGTTAATATATTCTTGGTGTTAATGAGTAATCTATACAAATTCCATTGTATAAGTCTATGAAAATTGTCTATACATATAATTGTAGTGTGTGAGATTAGTCTTTGTTATGAACTTAATTTGACCAAACTTTGGCTGTGGGTATTTCTTGGTTTGTCTTAATTGAAAGCATTGTGATTCATAATTTTTTTTAGATGCCAAACCAGTAGCATTCTTTGTGAAATAGGCAGTGTATATGGAGAATGATGATTTAATATATCAAGAAAACAAACTCTGACACAATAGAAACATTTAAGCATAAATTACAAAAAAAAAAAAAAAAAAAAAAAAAAAAAGTGTTTTCTGGGTTGATGTTCTGGGTTTTTTCTTTTCTGGTTGGCCTGCTTGTGTTTTATGGGTTACTGTTCTGGGTTTCTGTGTTGGTTTGTGTTGAGTTTTCTTTTCTGGGTTGCTATATTTTCTGCTTGCTGCACATTTTCTGGTTGCTGTATTTTGTGATTTCTTCCTGCATGTTACTGCATTTTCTGGTTTCTAGGTTGCTGCATTTTCTAGTTGCTGCGCATTTTCTAGTTGTTGCACATTTTCTGGTTGCATTTTCTAGATGCTGCGCATTTTCTGGTTGTTGCATTCTATGATTTCTTCCTACGTGTTGCTGCATTTTCTGGTTTCTAGGTTACTGCATTTTGTGATTTCTTCTTGCATTCTGTGATTTATGGTGGAGAGAACTCGAGTCTCTAATACTTGAGTTCCACGTGGATTAAAATACTCCACCTCAACTACACACTAATGGAAATCGAGTCTTTAAAACTTGATTTGATACAATGAAATCGAGTCTAACAGACTCAAATTGTTAGATACCAAATTAGTTTCAAACCTTAGCTAACTAATAAAATAGTTTGGCTCTTATAGTTATTTAAAAAAAAAAAAAAAAAAAAACCCTAATTTTAGAGGTTTGATTGTTTTAGTTTGTACATGATGGAATATTGTTTTTCTATTGTTCTTGTGAATTTTTTGGAGTTTTCAAAGGTAATGAAGTTAAATTGTTCAATTTTTTATTTATATTTTCAAGATTTTTTTTTTTAATAAATACAATTTTGCCAAGTGTCTAATTTTATGCTTTGTCTCGCTTATTGGTTCATTCTAGATCTTTGTATGATTTTTTTTTTCCTTTGTGGATTTGTAGAAAGTTTAATTCTTGATGTGTATAATATAGATTAGCTTCCTATCGAATTTTCAATATAATTTGTGATAATATTGCTATGCTTTCATTTGCTATGCCTTAAAAACAAGGTACATAGTTGGCTATACCTTAGAAATTTAATGGGAATGTTAATAGTAATTGTATGGAGTTATAAAATTATTTATTTTTTTGGCTTAAGCTCAAATAGCCAATGTTAATGTATTTAGTGGATGACAATCTTTTGAATTCTTAGTTATTATTAACACTGATATTACAAAATGATATTATAATGATTCACTTCCCTCACCTTGTCAATTTAAGTTTGATCAAATCCTTATTTTAGTTTAATTAAGTGTACTTATTTGGTTATAGGATGGAATCAAAAATATTGAAAGCTTTGTCAAGCTCTCCTTTGATAAGAACTTTCTCATCCAAGTGAGAGCAATAAAGCTGGACACCCCTGCAGAGCCGCACTATAAGTTCAACATCATTGCCATTCATGATCCGCCTCAAGAAAATCCATGAAAATGAAGTTCAAAAAGAACTATATAATGCAAGACATCAAATAGATACATTATTCATATATAATGTATCACTTTGTCTTTTCATATAACTAAATGAAGTCACCAAAACATTACCTCATTTTTGTTACTCCATTATGTACCTATTATTAGAAATCAACATTTTGGGTTTCTTTTTGCACATCATATATACTTATCATATGGTGCTTTTCAAAGCACATGTATATATTTGAAGTATGTAAATCATATATACTTATGATATCATCCACATGTATATATTTGAAGTATGTACAACCTATATACTTATACTATGGTGCATTTCAAAGCACGTGTATATATTTGAACTTTGTTAATATATTATGTTATGATGTATTATATTAGCTATTATAATCTTTGTATTTCTTTCAGATGCGATCAATTTAATGTCCCTTTTGATGATAAAATACATATGCACTTTAAAATTTACTTTAAAAATCAATTGATTTATATTTTGTCTTCATGTTAAAAATATAATTAAAATTTAAACTTAATTACTTTTTTTTTTTACTAAAGCCAGCACGTGCCTTGCACATGCAGCCCTACCTAGTAGTCTACAAAGTCACAATCACGAGAGAGAGAGATTATTTATGTTGTGCATAGCCAAATGGGCTTTTCTTTGTTTGTTTTTCAAAGATTGTTGTTGGGCTCTCATGGGCTTTTCCCTTTTTTTTTTTTTTTTTTAATAAAATTTAGGGTGTTCAAATTATTTAGGGTGGACAAAATAAAATAATTATAAAAATATTATATATAATTTTTTTTTTTTCAGGGCAGGGCCTGCCTTCCACGTACAACAGCCTAAAACTAAACAACACGCAATTGATAGGAGCTATTGAATGTGTAGGTGACATGATTTCAAAGTTAGCAACAAAGAGTTATAATTAGGAGTAGATATCATAGTTTAAAAATTCTTTAAAAAAAAGCAAAAGAGCAAGTTATTTATTTATTTTTTATTTTTATCAGCAACAGAGCAGTTTTTATATGGGCTTTTATTTTTATATAACCTTACAGTTACAAGCACACATGGGCGTTGCCCCACACTCCCTGAGTTTTTCAAGGACCCAAAAAGATGAGATAAAAGAAATTGCCCCCATGCAGGATCGAACTACAGACCTTCAGTTTACAAGACTGACGCTCTACCACTGAGCTATAGGGGCCGGACATTTCTGAAAGGAAGAATTATTTTACATACTTGTCATTGACTTAGTGAACCATGCATTTACTTTTACAATTAAATGCTAATACCATCAAATTCACCCAACTCAATTTTCATTTAGATATGATAGCTATCTCGGGAGTTTGGAGACTCATGCTTATGGACTCCACTGTACTTTTGGTACTATTCATGATCTCACTACACTATTTAAAATTAACTTTTACATTTATGTACAGTACTTTCAACAAAAATTTTCAGTTTCAGCGAAATAAGCGGATCCCAAACAGACCCTAATTCTCTTTCTCTACTTCTAATATTTGATTCGACCTATTTTTAAATATAATAGCATTCAAAATTATGGTCTTATAATTTTGTAGTTTTCTTCTTTTTTTTTTTTCTTTTTTTTTTTAATTCGATAGTACGACAATAGGGAATAAAGAATCAAATCCTAATTCTTTTTATAAAGGAAAATATAATATCACTAAGTTATAAGACTTTTAGTAATCTATATATATATATATATAATAGGTGAAGCAGAGAGAGTGTGAAATTGAATTCCAAATTAGTACTCTAATTTTATGCCATGTGTCTAGAATCTGAAATTGAAATTGAATTTTGCATCATGTGGCTAAATATATGTAGACTCATTCTCATTAAAACCATTTTTATGTATCGGGTCAAGTAAGTTACTGTACAAATTAAGTTTTTTCTTGATTTTGCAGTCAAACGTGAAAACCAAAGAGATTAATATTAGTGATAAGAACTCATCATGTGGCTAAATGTATGTGGGCTCATTCTCATTAAAACTACTTCTATGTATCAGGTTAAGTTAGTTACTGTGCTAATTAAGTTTTTTCTTGATTTTGCAATCAAATGTGAAAATCAAAGAGATTAATATCGGTGATAAGAACTTGGTTTGAGTACATTGCATAATTTCCAAAAAGATAGCAAAGGCAGAGTTTGCATCTTTGTTATAAATTGCTTACAAAGTTTGCATCTTTACATTTGCACTGAGTTTCGGATTAAAGTGTTTTATTCTTGGTTCTGACACTAAGTTTTGTTTATTATTCACTTACAAAGTTTGCATCTTTACATTTGTTATAAATTGCTAATATGTGATTAGATGCATATTATGCCTAAAATTCATTATCCTTATATTTGGCTTTTTGTTTAGGTTTGGCATCTATAACAATGAAGAAAGCACTGCTGTGAAACGATGGATGATCCTTTTTGCAAATATCACTAAGTTATAAGACTTTTAGTAATCTATATATATATATATATATAATAGGTGAAGCAGAGAGAGTGTGAAATTGAATTCCAAATTAGTACTCTAATTTTATGCCATGTGTCTAGAATCTGAAATTGAAATTGAATTTTGCATCATGTGGCTAAATATATGTAGACTCATTCTCATTAAAACCATTTTTATGTATCGGGTCAAGTAAGTTACTGTACAAATTAAGTTTTTTCTTGATTTTGCAGTCAAACGTGAAAACCAAAGTGATTAATATTAGTGATAAGAACTCATCATGTGGCTAAATGTATGTGGGCTCATTCTCATTAAAACTACTTCTATGTATCAGGTTAAGTTAGTTACTGTGCTAATTAAGTTTTTTCTTGATTTTGCAATCAAATGTGAAAATCAAAGAGATTAATATCGGTGATAAGAACTTGGTTTGAGTACATTGCATAATTTCCCAAAAGATAGCAAAGGCAGAGTTTGCATCTTTGTTATAAATTGCTTACAAAGTTTGCATCTTTACATTTGCACTGAGTTTCGGATTAAAGTGTTTTATTCTTGGTTCTGACACTAAGTTTTGTTTATTATTCACTTACAAAGTTTGCATCTTTACATTTGTTATAAATTGCTAATATGTGATTAGATGCATATTATGCCTAAAATTCATTATCCTTATATTTGGCTTTTTGTTTAGGTTTGGCATCTATAACAATGAAGAAAGCACTGCTGTGAAACGATGGATGATCCTTTTTGCAGGCTGCAAAGGAACTTAGTGATCAATGGAATCTCACGCGAATTGGAGAGGACTCGGCTGTAGATGTCTGGATGACAGATGTGAGTTACAATATTTTTAAAATTTTCAGTGAAGGTAAAAGTTATGAACAATGTAAATTTTTCAGAGAGAAATTTATTATTCTATATTTACACAAGTTTGGTCGCTTTCTTGGAGTGGATCACTCCACCCTATCTTTCTACTAGAATTTTTTATTCAGATTGTTACAATTTAATCAGAAATTTTATTTAAATTTTTCTATTGTTGTTACTATCATATATTATCATTCCAATTGTTCAATTAGAATCTGAAATTAGAGTCCAATTTTACTATACACGTGTACAATCTAATTATTTTTAATTTTGCTGTCATGTGCAGAAGCCAATGAGATGAAATTAATAACACATTAAACACTCATGCTTTGGGAATCGATAATACCAATTTAAATCCATTGAACTTGCTTCGTGATAATACAACTATGAAGGATATATAAAAACACGCACAAACCTATCTCTCTATAAAAAGAGATTGGAGAGAATTTCTTTTATCAGCCATGAAACTTCAGATGTTTTTTCTTCACACAAATGTCCATCATGTTACAAAATGACCCATCGTAAAACTACAAAATGAGTACAACTCTGAGAGTTTTTTTTTTTTTTTTTTTTAATTTTTAAGCTGCGAAAATTTCAATCACCAATAGAGATTGAAGATTCAAAAGCGTGAATGGATCTTTTGGATAAACATTGTCACCAAGGTTCATCTTTCTGTGTAAAATATATATACTGCTAAATTTTGTTAATGAAATTTTCTGATTAATAATACGAATTTAGACTTAACTGAGCCTTTTAAACATAAATAAACTCATAATTAATAATATATCCATTCCGCACGGGGCTACATACTAGTTTTGTAATAATTCATATATTTTGAACAATGAATCCATATGATATTAAGGGTATTATATAAATTTGTGATTCATGGGATTAAGAACTATTTAATGCTTGTCATAAAAATATTAAAGCCTTTATTGTATATAGTTATCAAGAAAATATTGTAAAGCCTTTATTGTATATAGTTATCAAGATAACATTAAAGCCATTTAGTTGGAGGGGTGGAAAAGTGGGGGAGTAAAAAATAGTAGAAGAATAGAAAAATTTTAATTTCCCTCTTTTTTGTTTGGTTGGGACTTAGGAGTAAAAAAGAGAAGGAATAGAAAAAGTGAGTTTGTAGATATTTACACATATACCCTTGTTAAAAAATGATATCCAATTAAAACCAAAAAAGTGATAAACAACCAAAAAAAAAATCAATCACCTAAATTTATTAAAAAATAAAAATCATGTTAAAAAAAAAAAAAACACACGAAAGAAAGCAAAAGAAAAAAAAAAGTATATGAGCACTGGACAAAACCTGCCCAGTAAATCAAAAGAAAAAAGAAAAGAAGAAGAAGAAGAAGAAGAAGAGGCAACATCCAGGAGGAAGGGAAAAAAAAAGTGAAGAAGAGAAATGTGGACGAAGCCCATGTGCGAAGTGTGCAACTACACAAGGGTATTTTTGTCCAAAAATGATTTCTAATTTCTTCCTTCAATTTTCTCCCCATTTTAGGGAGAAAACTTTTTAATGAGTCCAGTGAGAAAACACCTAGGCCCTACCATTTATTTTTCTTCCTCCCCACCTAACCAAACACACTCCAAAAAAATTTCATTCTCATTTTCTTTTCAAAGTTTTTCATCTACTCTACTTCCCCTTCAAACAAACACACCTTAAGAGAAGAGAGTGAAAATGACCCCATAAAAAGGTTGTCCACAAGCTTAATTATCAGGTATTTGGAAAATCCTCCTACTCATGACAAAGTTAAAACAAATTTGGATGAATTTTGTTTGAAGATACAAATGAAGCATGGATTGGCATTATGGTGCGTAGTGGCAAGGGGAAGTGATGGCAGCTTTGTCTAAAAATTATCATTGCATGCCTTCAACAGTGGTGATGCTGGAGATGCTAGTAGCTCGGAGGGCTTACACATGATTATTCTCCTCTTCAAGGGCGGAGTTACATTGCTACTTGGCCCTCCCAAATTTTTTTTTCCTCCTACAACTATACTAGTAATAGGATATAGCCCTACCAAAAAATTAGAACTAGCCCCTCCAATTATTTCTAAGATTTCTAGTTTGTCCAATGGATTTCTAGTTGGCCTCTTCAGTTGTCCAAAACTTTATTACTGGTCTACCCCAATTATTCCTAAGATTTATAGTTAGTCCAAAGGATAATGACTAACAATTGGTCTTCTCAATTTTCTAAAAAAATTGTAATTAATCCAATAGATAATAACTCACTCTCTAGCATCATTGTCAACCCATTTCCTAACATAATTTCAATTTTTTTTTTCATCTTTAGGTACCTACAGAACTTTGTTGTAGCTGCTAGTGCTAGCCCATTGCCCCATTTTCTTTCTTCTCAACACAAAAACTCTTATCTCAACCAAAACTATTAATCCATTTTTTTAATCTTGGTACAACATCATCTTCTTGACTCTTTAAAGAAGTGAATATGCAAGTGCATTTTCTTCTCTCTTTCTTTCATCAATCATCATTATTATTTTACCATTAGTATTATTTTTGTTTCTTTCTTTTGCCACTATGTGTGTGTTGATATGCATATGGGTATTTAAGATTTGTTATTCACTTTTTTGTATTGCTGTTGTGGCCACCGAGGAATGCGTATATGTGCTAGTACTTGGGCCCTCAACTTATTTGTTTGTGGGCTTAATCTCAATTCTACTAATGGGGCTCCAACCTTGACCTAGCTAGCCTCTCCCAAGCTCTTAACTCTCACCCTCTTCCCTGCTTCCCCCACCTTTCTTCCCTAGTTCCTCTAGTTCGTTTTTCTCTTATCACTCTCTTTCCCTATTTTTTCCAACCCCTAAAGCCATTGCTTAGACCTCCTTTTATATCCCTCAGTGAGTGGGGTGGCCATCATTTTTATTCCCAATCACTCACATATTCCCATATCTCCCAGAATCCCAAGGGATCCTCACGAATTCAGAGGATTCCCTTGGAACTTGTTCCAGATACCGGATAGAGCTCAGTAGTGGATTCCTTTCATAATCATTAACTCTTGGTTACCGACCTCTTAAGGACTGCGTATAGACTTCTTTCATGACCAGTTCAGACCCCCTCCTTCTAAAGGACCCCTCGGGAAGGGCCGCACTAACTCCCGATACTTGGCCAGTGATCAGGTCCATTATGATGAAGCCTCGGAGTAACCTTTCCATTGTGTATCAGGCCCACATCACTTAATGGGCCTTGGACTTCATGTTGGACTTTGCCTTGATGGTTGGTCTGGTTCATCAGGCCCGATTCACCCACAGCTATCTTTATTCCATTAAAGATCGTTAGGCATAATTTTGATGCAAAATGTTCTTTTATGGATTTTTTTTTTCTATTTGTCTATAATAAACTATATAATTTTTGTATGCTCATTAATATTTAAGAATATAACAATATATCAAAGTTAATAATTTTGTATTCAATATGAACTTTGGTTAATATATTAATACTACAATTCGACCCCCCAAGTAAAAATTTTAGGCTATGCCCCTGCTCCTCTTTCATCCATTGGACATTTTGTTAAAAATACAAAATCTATTGCCGATTCCTTAGTGAACAATTCCTTCTCTCATGCTAGCTGGTAGGGTAATATTGTAACTCATGCCTTAAGCAAGAGAGTTAAGCATTCTTTTTCTTTATTGGTTTGAATATAGTCTATTCCTTTAGACATCTTTAGTATTCTTGTTTCTGATTTTGCAAGAACTAAATAAAACTTTACCGATTTGATTCTAAATAAAAAAGGTATATTTGGAAAATGTGCAAACGTAAAGAATACATACTTTGGCAAGAACGTGTGAAGATATTAGTTTAAACATAGTTGGAATATAATTAACAACATGATAATGAAAATCTTGTTTCAGTTGCTTGTGAGTTGTAATGCACCAGTGGTGCTTAGGAGGATATCATGATTGGGTTAGAATGCTGAACTTTGCCTTTTGTGTGATTATTTGGTAGGTGATGCTTGACTTCATGAGGAACTTCGAACTTAAACAATAAGATACAAATGTCAGCCAGGTTAGAAATAGAAGCAAATTCCTGCCCATTTTTATAGTTGAAGATCCAGAAGTCAAGCATCTGCTACCAAACCACAAAGATTGCTCGATCAATCATCTCATTCTCACCATTTCAAAAACCCACTCAATCACTCATTCACAAATTTCTCAATTCTCACACTCTTCTTCCTTTCTTTTTTGGCTTTTGCTTAGAATTCTCACACAACTTGTTGCAACAAATAAAATATTAATGCGATATATTAATATATTTAAGTCTTTATTGCAACAAAAAATAATATAGGCACAAATTTATGTTTATTGCAACTATAATGTTTCTTTGTTGCAAAATAGTTTTTTTCTTGCAGTGAATCTTCTATTTCCCATTGTTTCTATTGACTTATCAAATAAAAAATTAACAATAAAAGAAATTAGTTCTAATTAGCTTAATTGATAAAGCGTATATTTGACGAATAATGTAATTATGTTCGAATCTTGTCAACACTAAAAAGATATCCATTAATGTCTTAACCTGATTATAGAGTAATTTTTTAAATAAATGTCATAAATTTTAAACCCTATTATCTCTATAATTATATAAAAATAATACATTATTAAAATAAAAGGAAAAAACAACTAGGCAGTGTATATGGTTACATGCAACGAACATCCAACAATATGATTTCCACTATTCCTTCTGATACATAAAGAAGCTTATCTTTCTTTACATTTACACCTCCAAATTTTATTGGTGAAATGTTGAAGACAACACAGAATTTAATATATAAATTCCCTGACTAAAAGGGACTGTTTCTCTTTTACTATATCGACTTGCTAGTTGCAAGTTTAAAAAACTAGGAGAAAATGAACGAGACTGATCGTGGCTATCAGTATGGATATCATAAATAAGAGTCCAAAAAAGAAGAACTGCTCGTTTGTATTGGGGAATACTCCCACAGTATTTTTGGAGACCAGAAACGCTTTGGCTGGAATTTGCAATAAAATACTTAATTAGAGAGAGAGAGAGAGAGAGAGATTGGTCAGCATGAACAAGTTGCCTGGCAAGTTGAGTGAGCAAATAAGAGCGTTGTAAACATTCATATATGAACTGGTTGTGGCGACATAGGGAAAAAGAAGAAGTTGTGGCCATCAGCCACACCTAATCTAAAACCAATTAATGGGTTGTTTATGAGCTTCTGTGACTCCGTCACCAGTTTTGATAGAAATCACAATATTGTATCAATAAAAATAAAAATATCTACTTGAAATTCTTCTCTCTCTCTCTCTCTCTCTTTTTCTTTTTTTCTTTTTTTTTTTTTAATTTAAATTAAACCAAGAGACAAATCTTTACAAAATCTAAAAACTTGCTATGATCTAAGCTTTCGTTTGCAGCATGTTTTAACAATGTATATAATTTTGTCTTCCTATCCTCGTTTTCGTTCTTTATTTGATTTTTAGGATAGGTTTGAGTCTTTGAGATAGCTTATTTTATTAGTTTATTTGTATAATAAATAAATTTTTTTTTTAAAGTAGTAAACAGAGTTGGTGAAAATAAACTAGATTTTAGTCTTGTCCAAACACAATCATCATGAAAATATCTCAATTTGACAGTGTTTATACACGGGTACACTCCACTGTGATTATCAAATAATAATATAGATATATGGTTTCTGTTGGTCACAGACCTTAAGATATATATATACACATATATATACACAGAGATGAAGTTGAAGTAGAAGAAAGAAAGAGATCAGCATTCAGCTCTAGTCCGCGTTCCTACCACATGCTAGAACGTGGCCTAAGCTTTTGCTTGCCTCTGGATGAGAAAACTCAGAAAAAGTAGCTGAAAACATATTAAAAGGTGATCAATGGTCATCTCAATCTTCCATTGCCCAACCAAATTTTTTCCATTTTTCTTTGCCATATATGCACTGTGGTAACTGGTAATTACTATAGAGTTCTAACTTCTAATCAAGGGCTTGACTGGTCCTTGTAATATGTTTGAGTACTGATGGTATATGTCTCTTCATTTATTGTTTTTTGATTGATGTAATTGTTTGATCTTAATTAATTTCTTTATTCTCTATCCAAATTAGTTTTTTTATGGATTAGCCTTTAAATTATTCCTCTATATATGAAACAAGGAGACAACTTTACGTGCTTTCGTATTAAAGCCTTGGCCTAGATCACAAAACATCATCACAAATTTGTCAAGTAGGGTTTTGTTAATGCTTGGTAAGTTTCTCCGTTAAGCTTGTGCCCCAAATCATTTAATGTAAGGCAAGACTGAGAGTATAATAATACACAACATGCAATATATAGAATCCATTTTGATAAATTGCGTGTAAGACATAGACAATTTGACTTTGAACATTTTTTTTTTTTTTTCAACTTTGAATCATGCGAGTCCTACTAATTTATTTATTCTTAATGTGTATAGGAATTAACTCAGAATACTCCAGAGAAGAATCTATTATTAAGCATGCTGCTGGTGCAAGGCAGACGATGTCATGACTAGATGACAGATATTTTGTTAATTATAATTGAACAACACAATTATACATAAGTAAGAGCATCTCCAAAACAAAAAGCTAATTTTATTTCTATCCAAATTTTGGACAATAACTCTCTCTTTTATTTTATATAACTAGTCACTTTTGCAAATCTTTTTTTTAGTTAAACTCTCTTTTAATATTTTAACTAGTCACTAGACAAAAGCAACCTATTTATAATTTCTCTATTTCATTTTAATAAATTTTTTATTATTTTTCTCTTCCAAAATCTTTTAATTTATCAGTTCTTATATCAGCCTTCTCCATTCCATTCCTCAAACCAGAGAAAGAGACCCAAGAACCTCAGTAGAAGTCAATGTTCACTGTGCAAGGTCTCAATCATCCCTCCAGACTCTTCATCAAGGCCCTTAAAGATCTTGATCACGACCGAAAGAAGACTAAGAACATCAAAAACATCTTCATTGATGATGATGTCAAGGTCACCAAGGTCATAAAGCCTTGGCCTAGGTCACAACTGGGTTATCAATCAGTTACGAGACTCTATGGAAATTTTGGTACGCAATTAGAACCCTAATATCAAAGAGAAAATACATGTACATGTTATTAAGAAACTACATCTAAAGTGATTGTGTGTAGATATGTTTATAGGACATGAGTTGTTATTGCATACTCTAAGAATATACTCCCTCCCTCTCATAGAAGGGTGTGTCCTATGATGGGTGTGACCCACCCCTCTGTGAGAGGGAGGAAGTATATGTAAGATTATATCCCCTTTAGAAGAATTTATGTGGTCCACATTTGAGTGATAAATGAAAAACTCATGTATTTAAGTTTTCTATTTATGAAAGTTACATATTAGGTGTAACATTCTATAAGTAACTCTCAATTGGTATAACCCATTTGGTTAATAAATACCATGAAGTTACAAATTTTAAACTCTTTAATGAAAGCATAGTTATGGAACAAATGTTAATCTAAAAGGGTCCCAATATATATAGCCTGTGTCTTCATAAAAAAAAATATATATATATATATATATATGTGTAATAGTTGGAGGTATGAATTTTTTTTTTTTTTTTTTGCCCCTATTCTAAATTTATCTTACATTTAATATCATAGTCATCCTTCATGCTATGTTGTTTAGTGATTTTAGTTTGAGAAATTTCTATCATTTCCAATCACGGTATATCTATATCATCTATGGTTAAAGCCTGTTTTCTCTAATTTAATGTTGGGGTGAAGTTAACATTGTTTTGGATGTCATTATAGAGCATGTGGACCACGGAAGTGTGGAACCTTGTAAACATGTTTTGTTTTGCATCCTTTTTTTTTCTTTTTTCTTTTCGGTATTTGTGCAACGAATTACCAATGCGTTTTGAAATTGGAAGTATCAATTTGAAATCTTCATGATTATTATCTATATAGAATTAGATAGGTTCAATGGTAGATACGTTGTATCTATTTTTATTTTTTATTTTTTTTTGTTACATGTGCGACATGAGGACTTTGTTTTTTCTAATCTTAAATTGTCCACATCTAGTATTTTACAATAAGCCAATGTGGACTAGTGGATAATCTAATTAAAATACATGCTAGGACACTTAAAGTGTTAGTAAATGTGATATTGTTATTCATCAAGTTCGAGTACTTATGTTTATTTCCTGCATATAAAAGTCTTAATTATTTGGCAAATGTTTGTGGCAATATGGTGGCCAATATGACAAACATGCCTCATCTTGATATTTGTACAATTTTCAATCATGAATTGCTTTAGAGACCATTTTTTTTTATCAATATATTTGGCATAATAACACTAATGATCTTTATGTTTTGGAGACCATAAATTTTTAAAATAAATTATAGGGATAAATGTGTTGCATGTAATTCTGCAATTATTTCATAAAGCTTACTGTTACATATGAGATTTGAAATTAGTAATTTGATTATGTGTATTTTAGGTATCTTTGCCCTTATCTTGTTTTGAAATATTATTTCATGCCATTTTTTAGTGCATATTGTCATGATCAACAGTAGGGTTAGTTGATCTTCATGACACCATTTAAAGTAGTGAATATCATGATGACCTGGGAGAGACCAAAGCATCTTAAGTCATGTTGATAATCACACACACACACACACACACACACACATATATAATACTTCGTTCATAATAGAGACATCTAAGTTGCAATTAATTCATGAAGATAGTGACCATGCCCCATAAGGAGCTTATTATTTTTATGATTTAATTGGAATAAGAGATGGTGAATGTAGCATAAAGATGAGAATTTTCCTAGGCCAATAGGCATGGAAAATTTTATTCTTAGTGTTTATATTTACTAGTCTTATCAATAAGTTTTATAGTAAATTCATGCATGATGCACTTCTACCCATAGGAATGTTAGAATTTACTATTAAATTGACATTGGTTAATTTAGAAATAGAGTTTAAGTTTCAAAGCAACAAAGTTTATTTTATGTAGTGAACCACCCATCTCATTGAGTAAAATATGCCAAATGAGAAACTGAGTGCAAGATTGGAATGATCTAATTGCTCAAGAGTAAGAGTTTGAGAATTTATTCCTATAAAGTTAAAGGTTTTATGTAAGCTATTAATATTAATTTACAAGATCTGCTAAGATTTGAATTCCAATAAAAGTTTTAGGTTGCAAAAGGTAAGAATTAGGCACCCAGCTAATGGTATATAAAGGTTCTCTAATGTTCTTGCCTCATCTAATTTTACTGAGAACGTTATTGATCAGTGTATATACCTTAAGGTTAATGGGAGCAAATATATTTTTAGGCCTAAATATGGAGATGGGTTCAAGTTACACCTGCTGTAACTCTTGTAAAGTTACACCTTTTTTACACCGTAGATTTGTAAGCAATCTAACGGCTAAAAAAATATCATTAAATGTTATTACTTTCCATCTTATTCATAATTAATACTAGTATTTTCTCTCTCTTTTTATTTATTGTTTTTTGCTTGATTAAAGGGCACACTACCATATTTAACAACCTGCATTTCTTTACTTGAAAAAAATAAATAAATAAAGTTTTTGCTTGATTAAAGGGCAGCAATGAATAGTTGCTGCCCCAGAACTTGATTCTAAAAAGTGATGCAAGATTCTGAAAAGCAATGAATAGTTTCGAATTCCAATCATTCGGGCTAGTTCTCTAGAAGTGGTAATGTAATAATCCTACAGAAATGTGAAATGAACACCACAGTTTAGTGATGCACCATTGTAAGAAACATGAAATTTTTTAAAGATTAAAAGAAAATGATGCGTGCAGCATATATCTTTAAGAGTATTGTTGGATAAAATATGTATAGTCTTTTTCATTAAGAATTACGTGAAGTGCGATGCTTTGGTATGTTTTCTTTCGAAACATATTTAGCTTATATCATAGTGAAGCTGTCAAAATGCAAAATAAAATTTTTTGAAATATATTTAGTTTCTGTCTCTTCTTCTTGAGTTATTGCTGTAAGTTTTCCATTATCAATATGAGCTTCAAAATTTTCTTCTGTAACTTTTATCTAATTTATCTTACATGGTCTACTAGAAAAACAATAAATAAGGAGAGAGAAAATACTAGTATTAATTATGATAGAGATGGAAAGTAATAGCATTTAATGATAATTTTTTAGCCGTTAGATCACTTACAAATCTACGATGTAAAAAAAAGTGTAACTTTTCAAGAGTTACACCAAATGTAACTTGAACTCATATGGCATACTACTTTGAAGTAGTGATTTAGGTTTGCCATGTAAGGTATCATATATGCTATAAAGCTATAACACAAGCATTATGGATAGGTGTTGTTTATTTTATAATGAGACCTTTAAAGATTTTTAAATATAACTTGGCTATAATATTCTTCTCTAAGAATAATGATGGTGAAAACATATCGACATGAAGTAACTAAGAGGTTCTTGAATTAAAATTATTTAGCTAATATACGTTAATTTCATAACTAAAGGTTTGCGGACAAAGCACTATAAAAGTCTTTTGGACATATGGAACTTGTTAGCTCATTTGGTGTTCGATTTCTCTCTAATTATTCTATGTTTTGGACACATATTTGATTATTCTTGGTGAAGAAAGTATGTGTGTGTGTGTATATATATATATATTTGTGTGTGTGTGTGTGTGTATATATATATATGTATTAATTTGGTGCACATAAAGTGTAAGTATTAAGTAATTTAAGTTAGATATATTTGTGGAGATATATAAGGAGGATATATCTGTGAGGATGTATAAAGCAAGACCCGAATGGCTAATAGATAGTCCATTCATAAAGAATTAATGGCTCATAAAGTACTCGTGTATGAATTAGCATACATTATAATACATGGAAGGAGGTACTCATTATTTGTATGAGAGCATTTCACAACTAGTTGACATGGGTAATATCATGGTCATATTAAAGTGAAAATCCTTATCAAGTTATTTAAATGCCATGTATGCTGAGTGATAGATGAAAAAAATCATGTATTTAAGTTTTCTATTTGTAAAAGTTACATGTTAAGTGTAATGCTATATTGGTAACTCTCAATTGGTATAATCCATTTGATTAATAAATTTCATGAAGTTACAAATTTTAAACTCCTTGATGGAAGGAGAATTATGAAACAAATCTTTATCTAAAAAGGTCTATAGTCTAACCTATATGTATAGTTTGTCTCCATCAAAAAGATATACGTGTGTGATAAAGGCAATAGACTTGAACAACCCTTTTATTTATACATTATCTTTAGTCAGTTTTATAGTTTGAGGTATGTTTGTTTTCTTTCGCTAAAAATTTATCTTACATTATAGTATACAACAATTTTCCATTAGAGGACATGTTTAGGTTCTATTGGTGGGACCCACCGAAGTATATTTCCTTCCATTTCTCCCCTCTCTTCCTCCCTTTCCTTTCCCTTCCATCTCCCTTGTTTTTGCCAAATATAGTGTAAAATACGATATAGAAGCAATTATCTTCTTGGATATGCAATAGGATGGACCCCAACTTGCAATAATATTTATTTTCCAATGAGATCATGGATTAATTTTCGAATCATATTCTGTATCTTTTGCCTTCTTGCTCAACTTGTCAACTTGCATATACTTAATTAGATTAAATTATCTAATAAAAAATGGCATTCATATTAATATAATTTATATAGTGGTTCTATAACTTTTTAAAAAATATATATACATAAATTACATTATATCAGTGGACTAAGCCAAGTCGGTAGCTTGTATCCTTAATTTGTTCGAATTATATATAACGTATATCTTCTTTTTACAATTCCTAATGATCAAAGCTTTAACTCGTCCAGCTTTTTTTGAGATATTTAACTCATCCAGCTGACATCGAAGGGAAAAGAGAATATAATATTATTTGTGGTTATCATGCTTTAACAAGACACTTGATTGGTAGTAAAGCAAGTAAAATATCATTAGAAAGAGAGTGAAGAAAGATAAGGCTACCACAAAAATTCGGGTTGCTCGTCGGCATAAAGTGAGCAACATTTTATGCAAATTGACCTTTTTGCCTTTCATATACTGTAGTATAAGTTCGAGTTTGATTATGCCTTAGCCATATATATATATATATATATCTTCTTTCTTATACCATTTTTCTCTGCGTTCATTTGTATGTATGTTTGCATTTGCCCCCAATAAAATTTGTCAGTTGAAAATCTATGACAGTGTTCGAGAATTTGGATTAAAAATAACACACACACACATGTATATTTAAAAACATAAATTTGTTCGTTTATCTTACAAAAGTTGGGCTAAACAAATTAAATCAAGTTGGACTAACCTAAAATAATTGAACTTTTAAAATAATGTTTAACAAAATTTACGCATTAATTAGTCAGCATTTTTACCAAGAGAGTCAATACCGTACCGGAGGCTGTACCGGTTTGGCCAGCGATACGATATATTTCAGATACCGGTCGATACTGGTGTACCGTTTTGGGTTTACCGCTATTTTTTATATTATAAATATATATATATATATATGTGTGTGTGTGTATGTATGTGTGTGTGTGTGTGTGTGTGTGTGTGTGTGTGTGTGTGTGTGTGTAAAATATATATATATATATATGTGTGTGTGTGTATGTATGTGTGTGTGTGTGTGTGTGTGTGTGTGTGTGTGTGTGTGTGTGTGTGTGTATTATAATAAATATAAATTCACTATAAAACATTTCCTCAATTCAGAACTAATTATTCATGGTTTTAAACTTTAGTATCAATTAAAAGAAAAAAAAAACACTATAAAAAATAGAAAGCTTAAAAGTTACCATTGCATACAAAGAAAACAAATAATACTAATAAATTAATGTAAATAACTTACCATTCTGCCCTAACAAAATTTAAAAATTACAAAACTTTAAAAGAAAAAAAAAAAAAAACTTTTTTCTGTACCAACCGGTACGCCCAGTACTGGCTGGTATTGCTCGAAATTAGCCGGTATGGCCAGTACGGCCGGTATTTAAATTGGTACGAAACGTTGATGTTTCGATACCGGTATATATACCGGTACAATATTAACTACCTTGATTTTTATACTAAATTAATAAAATATAAAAAGAGATAATGAGATGTACACTTACTTTTATTATAAAAAGCCTAATTTTTTAATGTA
Source organism: Quercus suber (assembly GCF_002906115.3). Taxonomy (NCBI): domain Eukaryota; kingdom Viridiplantae; phylum Streptophyta; class Magnoliopsida; order Fagales; family Fagaceae; genus Quercus; species Quercus suber. The sequence goes on from NW_027069549.1 coordinate 192,262, forward strand.
AAGACAATTAATAATAAATATATTTTAGTAATTTAGATGCACTATCCGGTCAAATGCTAGTACTTAAGGTATAAAAATCAAACCCTAATGGGCTTAAAATGTGAACCCAAACCCACTAGACCCAATACATTGGCATCCCTAAGCAAAATTTCTTGCTTTCGTACCAAAGTAAAATGATACAAGATTGTGAGTTCCAGTTAACTCAACTGGTAAAGTCTCTGATAGTTGAATAAGAGATCTAGAGTTCAATTTCTACCTACACCAAGAACCGATCAATGTCTTAATCTGATGATAAAGAGTTATCATCAAAAGCAACCGATATAGGGTGAAACTCAATAAAAAAAATGATACAAGATTGAAGTGCTATCATCATGAGCAGCCGCCATAAATTGAAACTCTCTCAAATAAAAAAATGATACAAGATTGAAAGTTTTTCATTTGGTTTCCATTTTTCATACTTTTCTATTAATACAACTCAATTTTTGAGCAACGATGCCATAAAATTTTTTATATTTCTTTAAGAAGTAAGCCTTTGGCTTCGGTATCATACATTTTGAATACATTTTGCTCCACATTTTCCTAGTCTAACTAGTTTTGAAAGCAAGGCTTTTTCAGCTCTTTCTCCTTTTAGAGATTGACATTTGAAGAGTTTTTTGACATAAAAATAAATGTGATGAGAGATATAAGATCAAGTTTATGCATGTATTAAGATCAATCAAGACTATTGGCTAGACATTCATGACAAGTTTGAAAGTCTATTTACAACAATCAAACATAAGTTTCTAGATTTCGCTCGCACTTAGAATGTGCATATATAACAAGCTAAACTCGTAAATACACTATGTCATTAGTATGAAGGTACCAAACCAAACTTAATATGTGATATGATACAACATAAGCGATCAAATTTTTTGAGACTTTTTACTTTTTATGAGTTTTTGGATTTTTACTCACTCAAAACAGAAACAATAAAGCAAGATCAACAAACACAATGCATATAAATAGATACATGATGTACAAATGCATGAGGATGTAGCATTCAATGCATGAATAGTCCTACAAAGATCGAAAGAATTAGATTAAGGACCAAAAGAGTAAAAGCTCAATCATAGGAACCTTTTCTCATCCAAATGGAATGATTTTTTGGAGTAAGTGTCTCATGAGAAGTGAGACGAGAGTTAGAAGAATAAGAGCCGAAGATGCACATAAACAACGAGGTAAGAGTATTAACCATATGCTTCAACAACTTATCATTTTCAATCTAATCTAGTTTAACTTTATTAGCACAACTTCCAAGAAGCTCAAGTTTCTCCTTTCTTATGATTCTTTTAAGAGTTTGAAATTTAGAGCAATGAGGTATTAGATGACCAAAAGCACCACAATTGTGACAAACAATGTGTTTAAGTCCACTAGGCTTTTTAGGGAGGAATCTAGCAATATGGTTTTATTCTCTCTTCAACATGGAACATTGAGATCTAATATGATCGATCACACTATGATGATGGCAAGTAGGAACAAACTTAGATCCATTTAAATTCCTAGGATGAGACCTAAACGAAGGTTTTGGCTTAAGAATCTTTCTCTCCACTTTTTGGTTTCTTTTGTGTGGAGAAATATACACTGATTTGTTTTTAGAGGCAGAACTTACAATAGGCACAAAATCGGGTTTCACAACATGATTGCAACAAAGATTTTCTTCATTTTTAGGCATTTAGCAATAGGTTTTGCAATCAAGCACTTGGCATGCATCTTAAGAGATTTAATTTCACATTTAAGATCATCAACAAGTTTGTTAGACAAAAAAGGTTTAACATCCAAGTCCACATTCAAACATTCAAACTCCTTCAACTTTTCCAAAGAATGTTCAGCAAGTTTCTTATACTTCTCAACCAACTTATTAGATTAATTAAATTTAGTGGTTAAGGCATCCTTTTCACAAACAAACTTGCTGAATTTTTCTTGAAATATCAAAGCTTTTTCTTAAAGAGTTTGACATTATCCTTTTTCTTGAAGTGTTCATATTTTTAGAGCGCACTCCGAATGTAATTAACTTCTTTATTGTCAAGTGGGAGAGACATTATCCTTAGATTAGATTTAGCCCCTACTACTCGAGGATACTATTTGTATTGTTAAATAAATCTTCATGTATTATTTCCTCAGTCAATACCTAATGGAATGATTATTTTCTAAAGGCGATTCTAAAACTAATTTGACAGTCTTAAGGTTAGTTTAATTCAAAGCTTGATATATACTATTGGACTAAACCAGTTAATGCTGTGTCGGCAACTTGTATTCTTCCTTTGTTTGACCTGTATATATGTATAAAATCTATCTTCTTCTTTTTTTTACAATTCCCGGTGATCAAAGGTTTAGCTCAACCGGAGAATTTTATATAATTCCGAGGTACATCATGCTTAAACATGACAATTGATTGGTCGTTATGGAAGTTAATTATGATTAAAAAGAGGGTTATCCAGCTAAGCACATGGATTTCATACTTCCTTGTCTTCATCTGCCCAGCTAGGTCTTGTACTGTTTTCTAGTAATTAATAATCCAATATTCTATTCTTCAAAGGTACGGAAATAACAAAGAGGTTGCATTATTCATGCATTTGGCATTGTTTTCGTTGACCTAACTTAAGCTTAATTATAAAAAGTCATATTCCAATGGGGACTCCATCGTTTGAATTGGGAGGTTCTTCACTCTTTTTTCTCAATGAATTATTGGTAAAATAGGAAGATTCCATGTTTGATCCTCTAGAAGAAATTAAAATTTGGCTTACTGGTCCACGGTTTTGGTACCTGTATGGATCCCAAAATAATGTACATTGAATGGTCATGTTTTGCTTTATTTTTTGGTCCATAAATGATAAAGAAAGGACGATTTCTTTTTACTTTCTCTTTTCAAGTCTCTTAGATATAGTCAAGGTTTGAAAATTTTGTATGTGCAATTAGGCCAATTTCCAACAAGGAAAAGTTTTTTTTTTCTTCTTCTTTTTTTGAGGTAGAAAGGTTGAAAACTTTCATTCAACATAAAGAAAATGTACATCATAAATATAACGAGAAAAATGTTTGAAACTTACTAGTTACTTACATATTCTATGCTCAGGGTATGACTCAAAAGTCCAAGGCAGCCTAGCATTATTTCGACGATGTTGTCATCAGTAGATAATAGAGTCAAGCATAGAATGAAATCAATGAATAAAGCTTACTTTATTGTCTACGTAATTGTTAACAAGAGCTAATTATTACTGCATAAACTAAATGAATTCACACCAAACTACCACATTCGCATTTACACTACTCAAACCAAAAAAAAAAATGTAAAAATAAATATATCAAATTTACTCATCGGTATAGTCTAAAAAAATCATACAAAAAAAAAAAAAAAAAAAAAATGTAAAAATAAATATATCAAATTTACTCATCGGTATAGTCTAAAAAAATCATACAAAAAAAAAAAAAGTGAAACAGAGTGTGTACATATCTGATTCTATTACCACTTGGTACAATTTTTATTGTCATAAGTTTCATCAAAGAACAACTGAGGATGTCGGACTATAATGATTCGAAACTGAGACCTGCCACACCTTAATCTCCCCGTCAAGACTACCACCAAAGACAGAAACGACACCGTTTGATTTATCATCTGAAACTGCCGCTAACGACTTTACCGGTTTCTGAAGCCCATCCAAAACGGCCAAACAGCAATACCTGCCATCAAGTCCACGTTGCCAAATCCTGACCGTGCAATCAGCTGACCCACTGAACAACAAATCGGAGACGTTGATCAGACACAGTATCGCTTTACTGTGACCTCTCAATGCTCCGGTGACAGCCATGTGATTCGCGCTGTCCTCTCTCTCCCACACCGATATCGAACGGTCGCACGCACCCGAAAACAGCACCGATCCGTCGTCGTTTAAGGCCAAGGCATTCACAGCCGATTTATGCTTTTCCAGCGTGGCAACCAACGCGTGTCTTTTCTCGCCGAACGGTCTGGCCCAAACCCGGATTCGCCTATCGGCGGAGCCCGTGTAAACCGTTCCGTCTTCAGAGACCGTTACGGCGTTCACGGCGTCCTCGTGAGCATTAACGGACTCAACGCAACGGAGATCGGAAGCTCTCCATATTTTCAAGCTTTTATCCCACGAAACCGAATAGATGAAGCCGTCGTTAACGGCGAGGCCAGTGACGGCGTCGGAATGCTCTATCCAGAGCCGCTTCTTGTGACGGCGAACGGTTACGTAGTTCTTTGGAAGAACGAAGCGGCGTAGACGGTCGTTGACAGTTGGGAGAGTCGTTAAAAGCTTGTGCTTTTTGGTGGGACCAGCCGTTACCTGCCAGACTCGGATTTTACAGTCTTGATGAGCGGTGAAGATTTTTCCGTTAGCGAAAGTAACGGACTTGAGAGAACCGGAGGAGGAATCCTGACCGTTGAATGAGCTGACAGACGAACAAGTGGAGCAATCGTAGACGTTGATCTCGTGAGAGGAGGCGGCGTAGAGGAGATTGGAATGGACGGCGAGAGATGTGATTGGGAGAGATGCAGTGGGTTTAATGGTGGTGGTGCAGAGGTGAGAGACTGAGAGGTTTAGGGTTTCCGGGGAGAGTTTTTGGAGGGAAAGGACAGATGGCAGAGTCTGGAGGGAGAGGTTGCTTTGTAGGGTGCCGCTGCTGGTGCTGGTGGTGGTATCGGTTGAGTTTGATGATGAAGTGGAAACACTAGGAATATCGGAAGAGCTGCCTGTATCGGAAGCCAATAAGAGTTTCGGAGTTGGTGTCCGGTTTTCCGGAAATGGGATGGTTGAGTTGTTGTCGGTGGTGGTGGTGGTGGTGGGGGTGGTGGTGCATGTGGAGGAGGAACAAGTGGCTAGCAATGTGCGGACCCTCATGCCGGCTTTTAGAGTGAGAGAGAGAGAGAGTAAGAGTAAGAGTAAGAGTGAGAGTGAGAGAGAGAAGTCATATGGAAACTTGTGAGAGGGTATATATAAGAAACTTGGGGAGTTGGGAGCCAATAGAAATGTGCCACGTGGAGGATAGGATTGAGTAAAAAAAGGGACGAATTCAATTGGTCGAGGTAATGCATGGAGAAAAGATTAAAAAAAGATTAACTTTTTTTTAATATTTTGTTATTATTCCTACAACAATTCGATGTACCAATCCACTATAGTTCAACCTATCAAAATAAAAAAATCTAAAGTCAAAATAGCATAAAATAAAAATATTAAATAATGTTCATTATTACTTAAAACAATTATCACATGTTAAAAAATAAAGCAATCGCGCAACATACATCTTGGCACATTATGCCAAGAATATAGACAATTATGTAACTTGGATAGAAGAAAATTTTAATATAATTGAGTTAGTTTTGGCTCAGGATGTATTGTTTTTATCTTATTTTTTTATAAAAGTTACAATCTTCTTATCAAAAAAACAAAAGAGTTATGAAAATATTGTGAAATTTTGTTGTATTTCTAAAAAATTTCTCTATGTTAGTTTTTAATTTTAGTTTAATCTTGAGCTAAGTGTCAATTTTTTATAATTTTCTTAATTTTTGTGTCAAATGACCTTTTTATAAGAAGCGCTTTACCCCTTTGTGGGCTTACCTAGCGCGAACAGTGATTAATCTCTGGTTGAAAACTTTGACGATACACTGTGCAAGAGCAAAAAATAAAAATAAAAATAAAAAATAAATTTGACACCAAACATATTTGGAACTATCTTGATCTAACCTATTATATGACAATGTAAGAGAGTTCATATATAATTTTAATGAGTTGTAAAAGATAACTCCAAGCAGGTTTAGATTCAAATTTTTATCATATTTATATTATTCAATTAAAAATTAAAATGACCACTTCACTCACCTAGGTAAAACTATCCCATCGTCACTACGGTTTACATAGTGATTAGTTATCCAAAAAAGAAAAAAAAATTAGTATATGCATTATTTAATGACTATGAAACTTGCTTGTTACTCTACTAAATAGTAATAATAAAAATTAAAAATGCTCTATCTGGATGAGGTTTTGAAATTAATCTTCATAAAGCGTTCATTCATTAATTTGTTTCAAACTTCTCAACTTATCTGTCAAGACTCAAGAGCTCTCCAGTTCAGTTAAAGAGAATTTTACCTATTCAAATTTGCCTTCTCCACATAACAAGGAAAAAAAAATCTTTCAACTTATCTGAAAATATGTGTATTATCATTTTATGTTGTATAGGTTTCTGGAATTGGCATATGCTTTAGCGGAATATCCTCCGAAAGTACAAGCTTTGTCACCATGAAAGATCAATATGAGAGCGATCGCATGCTTGATGCTTGGAGCTGGGCCAAAATAGTAATAGGAGGTGATCAAATTAGGAAAATTTCAAACACAATACACACATGCTCAGTTTTTTAAACTAAAATTTCAAAATCAAGACTTCCAATCAAGATTTTTGCACAAAAGTGGAGAGTATTTGCAGCAGATATAAGTGAGCATGTAAAATAAAAATTGTTGATTGCTCGATCACATCATGAAAAATGCTAGTACTATAGCTTTTTATATAATTTTTGCCCTAACTTGTCATATAAAAAATTATAATTAAGTAGTGAAGATGTGAACTCATATCAACTTAACATTTTTTTTTCACCACTCACAACTCTCACGTGGAGTAAAATTGTGATAAAAAATTGTGTAACAATTGTGATAAAAAATTGTGTAAAATGTTACAGCAGTAGCATTGTTCTCAAATTATACAATCCTACAAATAAATAAAAACAGAGCCAGTGGGTTGAATTAATTAATGCTGTAAGCACTGTGGGTTTACAGGAGGGCACGACTAGCTAGACTCGTATCTGAATTTCTAAACAACAGCCAACAGGAAAAGGTCGATTGTTTTTCTCCACTAGTTTATGTTTAAAAATATTGGGCCCCCGTTTGTTTGGGTTGGCATTTTGCATGCATGTACAGACAAGATGCTAAAAGGTTTGATCTTCAAGCTGTATATAGATTACTAGTACTGTCTTCTCTCTCGATTTTCTCGCCTTTCTTTGTGGACAGACTCACAATGGTTAATAACAATAATAAATTACATTATGAAAGTCATAAAGATGGTGACGGTTAACGGACTAACACGTGTATGTTTTAGCCCAAAAAAACGTGTATGTTGTACACTTGTAGCATGAGAAAGAAATAAAAGAAAAAAAAATCGAAGGGAAACAGAAGCACACATTTTTTACAGGGGTGCAATGTAAAAAACATGAAAAATTGTAACCTAACCTAGCTTGTCTCTTTCATGTTTGTAGATTGTGATATCTTTTTGTCCATTTTAAGGGTTTTTTTTTTTTTTTTTTTTTTCCTTTCTTTTTTTTTTTTTTTCTTTTTGGTTTCTCCGAATCTTTCTTCTTAAAAAATATATTAATGGAGTATTTCATAAGAATCATGACCTCCTAAAAAAGTTATTAAAATCATGATCTTACGTAGAATTGTGAAAAGTAAATGGAATTATGGATCTTAAGATCTTACATATTTTCAAATTTAAAGCAAAAAAATATATTGATAATAACTTTGTATGTTGAATAATCACGTAAGTTATAAATTTATCCATAAAAAACTAAAATTTGCATCATATGATGTAATTTACATGTCATACATTACTATATCTATACTAACAAAACAAATATATTTAAGTTTTGACTTAATGTATCTAAAAAGTTCAATAAATTTCTAATAAGCAACCAAATACCAAAATATTTATCAACATATATGAAAAATATTTTCCAAGTTTAAAATCCAAAATAAGTTAAAAAATGAAAACTACCTAACTACACTACGAAGTCAAAAAGTAAGATGAATATTAATGTGAAATGAATATTTAATTATTCTCATTCTAAGACTCTTATAACCACTATCCTAAATTATCTATGTAGACATTGTATATTTGTATCCTAGAACTACAAAAGACATTAAGATATAATTTCACACTCAACTATTCTATTTATACCATTCAGAAACAATTACAAAGCATGCTCAAAAAAATCAATCAATCAATATACAAATACAAGCATAACAGATAAAATTATATATAAAACATTTTAGAATATTAGAACACAAATTAATATATTGATCAAACAAATTTAACAACATTATAGCTTAATATGCAGCAAAACCAACATCAAAATTTTCATTTAGAAATGATGAAGCATTCCTTCATTTTGAATACAAGTGAACTAGAAATTAGAAAACATTTGCTTAGGTTAACATAATTTTATTAAAAAAAATCCATACCATCACAATATGGAAAAATAAAAACCCTTAAAGATTCATCAAAACAAAAATTTATACCACCAAAAAAAAAAAAAAAACTAAAAAATAATGTCTTGGTAGGATCAGTAGGATCTCATACGATCCTAAGATCCTATACGATCCTACACGATCTTACCATTTTTATGATCCTAATGTGATCCAAAACGTTTTGGTGAGGTGGAATTGTAAAATTGTGTAATCCTATGATCCAGATCGCGATTTTAACAACCATGTCCTAATGCTTTAAATAATAAAGGGACAGTATTGGTTTAGAAACAATTTATAGGAAAATAATAAAAAAATTATATTTTTTCTTACAGATTTTTATATATCTAATGAAAATAGTTTCAAAATTTTCCTAATATAATTTGATGAGTCCTTAGAAATCAGTGGGCTGAAAGGTCTTCGGATGTTGATGATCTTGAAGAGTGAGTCCTAAAAAACCAAAGAAGATCAAAGAAGACCGGTGGAGGCCGATCTTGAATCCTCTGATGGTAAAGTTAGTGGATTGAAGTAGAAAAGAAAGCATTTCAAAGACTTCACCAATTTTTCTCTATAATCAGAAAAAGTCCCCCTACCTCTGCGTAGAAAGGTCTTTATATAGTATTAGCTTGACAGTTATTTCTCCTATCGTTGTAGAGTTTGGAGGATTCAAAGGGTAACTTCCATAACTGTCATGGGAGTCACCACATCGGGACTTGTGTTCTGGTTCAAACAACATGACTCTTCAACATGACTCTTGGCTTTTGGAAGAGTGTAATGACTCTTGGTGAACTTCACTCGTCCATCACTAAGGACGGACGAGGTTCACTGCTAGTACGTCCTTCATTGGACGAGTGAATGAAGGACTAGTATAAGAGGACAGTAAGAGAAGGACGAGCGTATCATCCCTTCATTCTCCACTTTGTACGTTGTTATGGACGGCCATATGGACGAGTAATCAGCTTGGCGTTTTTCTTGCACCATCAGTTGCCCCTTCGTCCATGTGTCGTCCAAGAAAATATAGTAATTTACTCCTCTGGATGGACGAGATTTTTTCAACAATCAGAGATGCCACGTGTTACAATCTAATTGATGGTTCATTTCGTCGATTCATTTTTTCGAGACGAAGACCACGTGTCATCATATGGTTGGTTGTGTCGTTTCATGTGCTTAGGTCAACCATCTATAAATAGTGGAATGCCCCACTACCCTCCTCACTTCTGAGATTTTCCTTCCTTGACATTCATCGTCTAGAGCCTCGTCTAAGATTTTCCTCGCGTCCATAGTTTCAGTTCTCCTAGAGCTAGGTATTCCCTCTCTCCTCGTCTTTTAGGTTTTCAAAATTTTCTTTTTAGAAAATGTCAGAAATCACCATTTCCTCGTCTAGCGATAGTACAGAAAAAGTATAAACGAGTATTATGACAAGAGTAGTGATAACTCTAGTGATACCAGTAGTACTAGTAGGGGAAACACCACTGATGAGGAGTATGTCTCAGGGGTCCCTGGGCTTCCTTAAGAAGAAGTACAGAAACAACTTAGAAAAACTTTAGGGTCCCAGGTAGGTAACTCGTCTTCCATCCCTCCGTTCAGTCCTTTGGACGAGACGGAGGTAACTGTATATAGTTGTGCTGTAGATATTCCTTCCAAGACGGACGAGGAAAGATTAAATAACCTTAGGGAGTGGTACCAATCCCATACGAGTTTAATCCTAGATTACCCGTCCGTGGAGAGTGGTGCTGTAATCCTCATTTTGGGATAGATGTATATGAGGCCTACCTTCTTGGAGGTCTTAGGTTTCCTTTAAATTCTTTTACCAGAGAGCTGTTAGTTAGGTTAGGTTTAGGAGTGTGTCAATTCAACCCAAATGCATGGAGATTAATTATCTCAATGCAAATTTTATAGAGGGAAGTGTTTGGAGGGGACCGTCCTATTACTATGGACGAGTTCCTCTACTGTTATAAACCCTCAAAGATTCATCAATCTCCTGACTTTTATCAATTCACAGCCAGGAGTAAAGATTGTAGATTAGTGAGATCCTTGGCCTCGTCTAACAGAAAATGAAAGACGGAGTTTTTCTTTGTCTCTAGATTCTAGGCTGGAAATCCTGTAGACGTTGGCCGGGATACCTTTGGTCGTTTTACTGGGACCTAGGGAACCTTCATCCTGAGGGTAAGTCCCTTAGCTTTCCCCTTCTTCTCTCTCTTACCTTTTATTTATTATTATCTCATTTAACTTCAATTTATTCCACTACAGCCGTTGGACGACCCACTTTGAGCAAGTTGCACCGTGACCGCGTCCACAAGGCTCGTCTACACACAAATAGGAATTTCCATTCCTTGGTCAATCTCAGACGACTAGCCAAGTGGGGGTTAGGTCCTAATCCGTCTGACATTGCACTTGCACACGAGATTACAGTAAGAAAAAGTAAGTATTAGATTTCTGCATTCCTTATATCTTTTATTTTCATTCTCCTGTCTAAGTGAATTCTCTTCGTCTCTTTATAGGAATGGCAACCATGAGAGGTAATAAGGGAAAGGAGGTAAGTGTTGAGGGGACCGTCCTAAGCTGATTGCCAAGTCGTTGTTGC
>NW_027069549.1:203867-295020 GCF_002906115.3 Quercus suber
CAAGGTAGAAGTGCATATGACAAGACATACTTATGCAGATAAGTAACGAGTCATCCAAGACTGGAAGCGAGACCAAGCCAGCTCAGCCGAAGCTTCATCCTCATCAGGCAATCCCATGCCCTTCCTCCTCTTCAGACCTTCTGGAGACCTGTTCATGAATGCATGTGCATTGCCTGGATAAATGTGTACCTCATATGGAACTCCTGATGCTTTCAACTTCTCCTCCAAAGCCTTGGCAGCCTGAAATTCAATATTTAAAGACAATGAGCATGCAAAGCCAAGAAAAAAGGAGACCTCTCTCTCTCTCTCTCACAGAAGCTTCCATTCAATTTTTTTGGTGATCGCTATTCTAGCAGTACCATCAATTATAAATTACACATTACCATCATTCATTTTTTCTGGAGTTAAATTTGAGGTTTATGAGTTTACTGTGTATCCTAATTAAGGGATGGAGCCAGGATACCAAATGAGAGGGAGTGGAAGTATGAAACCATTTTTTTAAGAAAATAAATGAAAAGTCATAAGAGAAAGAGAGAGAAAGAAACAGACGAGAGAAAGTGGATGTGGGTGATACGGCATGAGCATGACGGCCTCAACAACGATGTATCATGTAGGGTGGCATTGTGTGTGGCTTGTACTGCTGTGCACTTGAAGCAAAGGAGGAGAAGAGACAATTTCTATTCAATTGATATCAATATCATAGTTTTAATAATTAAACTAGTCAAAGAACAGGAAAGAAGAGAGCTTCAAGGTTTTAAGGTCGGATCAAAATTCAACCAAAGTTCAAAACATGATGATGTAATAATTATTTTAATAATCATTTAATATGAAAAAAATAAAATAAATGTGTAAAAAGTATTTAAAGAATTACAAATATATCTTAATTTAAAAAATTATATCTTTCACGGTTTATTACAAATATTAAGTAAATATTTTCATATTATTCAAAATTTTAATAAATTTATACAAAAAAAAAATCTATAAAATTTGAATATATTTATAATATAATATAATTAAATAAAACTAAAAATTCAAAGTTAATATATAAATATATCTGTAAGCTAAGCACACCAATTCAAGAGGCAAAAGGAGGAGGAAAAAAAAAAGTAATGCTAAGGTGGATTCACCACAATCTCCAATTAATTTTTTGTTAATGACATGGTATACTTATTTGTGAATGTTGTAAAATTATTGTAATTTTTTTTTGTTGTGTTTATACTTTATAGCATTACTAAAAAATTATCCCTTCAAGTCATCTCTCATCTCTAGGATCGAGACTTCCTAAATTTTTTTGAAAAAATAATTAAATTAAAAAAAAAAATTCATTCCAAAGACAACAATATCAGCCCCGTTAATTGTCTCTTTTGACTTTTCCATTTTTCTCTCAAACAAAAAACAAACACCCATTAGTTTCTTTTACCATCTCACTTTCCTTTCTCAGATCAGTTTCATAACACTCCCCCCTTCTCAGTCTCTCATGCCCTCAGTTTCTCTCACCCTCTCTCTCTCTCTCAAGGATTATACAAGGGGGCCAAGACTCAGGTTATATATATGGCATTTAAAAAATATTCTAAAATATCTGGGCGCCAAGGAATGGCTCCATCCCTGTCCTGATCAACAATCAAGCTCTCCTTTAATCCTTATATTCTAGCTCTCATAGTTTTTATTAATTATCCCTCACTTCAATTGCTCCCAACAATCTTAGTTCCAAACGGAAATGACTTATACCATCATACCACAAATATCAATCTATGGAAAATTTTGCAAGGTTTTAAAAGCCTTGAAGCTACAGAGTTGCCACTGTTTAACAATAAAGTAGAAATCTTTGGTCACTTTACTAGAAGGTCAATGAATAACACATGGATTTTGTTTGGTTTTTGCACATGTACAGTGGCTAAAACCTATGGGTGAGAAGATATATTTAAACAAAATCTGCCTAGTATCAACAACTCAGCCATGAACAAAGAGAAATTTTAATAGAAGGGAAGCTAACAGGAATGATTAAGACTAAAAGCAACCAAGGAAAAGAAAATGCCATACCGTCACATCTGAAAAGCCAACAAAGTTATCAAGCTCCCCAAAATGGGCCTGAACAGGAGCCTTAGCCTGGGCAGGGTCTGCAAGTTCTGATGAAGGAACTCCATAAAAAGCAACAACAGCATCAACCTCAGGTGCGAGAACAGAGCTTGCAATAGAGAGAGCACCCCCCATGCAAAAACCAGTTACACCCACCTATTTCAATGAAGCTATAAGTTTGCTTCTTCAAAATTTTAATATTAATGAGATATCTGCATCTTCAGCAATGTAAATGAGGATAGAACATGGAACTAATTAATGACATATTTCGTGAAATAACACTGTAGTAAAAATGCCGAAAGGAAATTAATGTTGGGCACAATGTTTTTGGTCCAACTTATATAAACCAAATTTGTACTTCAAGATCTCATAAATAAAAATTGAGCAACTACTTAACCATATAAAGAGTCCTTATAAATCGACTTCTATGTGGGCCAATCGTTTAAAATTCTCTTCATTTAGTTCAAACTGTCCTCAAATCTGTGGCTTTTGGAACCAATAAAAAGAAGTGTAGCATTATTATGTCAAAAACTCATCAAAGAAGACTCATAAACAGAAGGAATTGCATATAAGCAAAAACTCTTTGACCAGAGCCCTCACAGTTTGCCTCATTAATGCCACATAACTTAGGTGGCAAACTTGAAGTAAACCTCAAAGCAACCTATACAAAACCTCAACTTAAGGCCAATCTTAGGACCAAGCACGGTGCTCAAAAACTTTCACATACTACAGCTTGGCAATACATATGAAAGGGAAGCAGTGGGATGGGACAATCACAAATTCAAAGATAGCTGATCCCTAAGGACCATGTTATTAGAGCATCTAGACAATGCTAGTACAAAGTTATTATTATAATGCAGCAAAANTGGTCAATGCGCGGCAATGGATAACTATCCTTGGGGTAGGCTTTATTAAGATCAGTAAAATCCACACACATCCTTCATTTGCCGTTTGCCTTTTTGACCATCACCACATTGGCCAACCAATCTGGATAGTATACTTCCCTTATAAATTTTGCCGTTATCAACTTCTGAACCTCGTCTCTAATTACATCGTCTCTCTCCGGGGCAAACACCCTTTTCTTTTGTCGCACTGGCTTTGAGGAAGGACATACATTTAGACAGTGGGTAATGGCGCTAGGATCTATACTCGGCATGTCCTCATGAGTCCAAGCAAATATATCAATGTTTTTCTTCAAAAACTGGACGAGGTCCTCAATTTTTTCTTCTAGATCCGCCCCAATTCTGGTGCATCTCTCCGTCTTTGTCTCGTCTAAAGAAACATCTTCTAACACTTCAGCAGGTTCTGCTATGACTCTCTTTTCTTCAATACTCATGGCCTGGACTTGTTCGTCCATGGCCAATATTGCCAAGTAACAGTCTCTTGCTGCTAGTTGGTCTCCATGCACTTGTCCTACTCCTTGCTCTGTTGGAAACTTAACCAACAGGTGATAAATGGATGTTACAGCTTTCCAACTATTCAAAGTTGGCCTTCCAATTATAGCATTGTAGGAGGATGAACAATCTACCACAAGGAAGTTCACCTCCTTGGTAACTTGCTGCGGGTATGCCCCCACTGTCACTGGTAATGAAATACTACCCACAGGTTGTGCCTTCATTCCACCAAAACCTACTAGGGGGAGCTCGCTTGTCGGAGCCGATCTCGTCCTAACCTTATCTGCTGAAAGGCTGGATAATCCAAAATATCAGCTGAGCTTCTGTTATCTATCAACACCCTTCTAGTCTTGTAGTTAGCAATAAGGAGGGTGATGACAATTGCATCGTCATGAGGATGGTGAATTCTCTCTGCATCCTCGTCTGTGAAGGTGATCGCCTGCTCATCCGTAGTTCTCTCGCTCGATGGTCATCTAGAGAGTTGAACGTTTTGTACTGCTTTCAAGTATGCTTTCTTTGACTTGGACGACTGTCCTATAGGACTCCCCCCTAGGATGATCCTTATTTCTCTGAGCGGTGGTCGTGATGATTCCTCTACCTTCCCTTTCAATTTCTCGTCCCTGTGGTCTCGTCCAAGAAAATTTCTCAACTTTGCTTGCCTGATAAGATTCTCAATCTGCTGCTTCAAATCAAAGCATTCGTCCGTATCATGCCCATGATCTCTATGGAAGCGACAATACTTATTCCTATTGCGCTTGTTGGGATCTCCCTTCATCTTCTCTGGCCACTTCAAAGAAGGCTCGTCCTTGATTTGCATAAGGACTTGCTCAAGTGGCACGTTCAAGGGGGTGTACTGTTGATTTTGCGCTGAAGGACCTGCTTTCTTCTCTCGATCCCTCTTATCTTCTGTTCGTCCCTTCTTAGCCCAACTAGAATTGACTTTTAAATCTATTATAACTTTGTTATTGGTGGCTTGAGTTCACTGTTCTATCTGTTTAATCTACTTTTATGATCTCTTTTTATTTTTTTTGGTATAGCCATGGCAGAGTTAATCGATAATGCATTTGATGAGGTAGGTTCCTTTCTGTTATCATTTCAATGGCTGTAGTTTTTCTTCAAATATGCATATGTGATCAGTGAGGTTACCTTATCCATATTCTAGTTGAAGGAAAAAAAAGAAAGAAAATGATCATTCAATATAAAAGTCATCACACATTGTGAATATGGTCATATTATCATAAAATTAAAACCATGTTTGTAGACCTTGAAGAGTACATATAATAATATACAAATACTTGAAAATCACATTAAATAACTTTTATATGATCTACGGAAGCTACAAAAACTACTCTTCTCGCTAAGCTACAATCCCTACTTCCCCTGTCTTTTATGTATTGCCCAAGGTAATCATCAAGAGTCAAAGGGTGGAGGAGGTGGAAAAGTACTCCTATACTTTGAAAATTTTTCTCTCAAAGTAGCAACCTCAGCAATAAGCCCATCTAAAAGCTGTCCATGAGCTGCTTGAGTCGTCATAAAGGTTTCCATCATAACATGAGGAGAGAGAGGAGGAGGAATGGTGGGCTCTATAGCTGCAATGTCAACATGTACCTCATCGTCACCATCATAAGCAACAGCAATTGTAGGATCAACAAGACTCTCCTCAGCATGAACATCTCTAGCGATGGACTATACTCGTGGTCTTTTTGATGAACCAACACTCGGTCCAACATTCTTCTTTTGTGCATTCCACTGTTTGAGAAAGGTGGCTCCTATAGGGGCTGTAATATGGATCAACACTAGGGAAGGGAAGTTTTCTAATTGTAAAAAGTTTAGAACCCTATAGATGAAGACTAGAAATAATAAACCATAGGAGATGGAGAATTGAGGCATCAGTGAAGAGGGCGTACAAAAAGAAACACCTCTCTATAGGAATAGTATGGACATGGGAGATGGAGAAGATGTTGTGACAAGCTATCCTAAAGAAGATATAATTAAGCTCAGTTAACTCACTCGAGTTAATTCTTGGGTTAGATACCCATGTCACTGATCTTCCATAAAGAAGAGTCATAACATTAGATATAGGAGGACGCTCCGAGCATGGATAAGTAGGTCTACAAACATAAGGTACATTAAGAGCATTGGATACATCATTCTTAGTTATGAAAAAACTTTGACCTCCAATCCAAATACTTAGATTATCATTAGAACGAATGTGGAGATTGGAATAGAACTCTCTAATCAGGGTAGCTAGAGTGGGATGTAAATCTTTACACAGACACAACTAGTTTTTACACTGTAGATTCTTATGGATAGAAAGAGGTAATTCATCTAGATTGATTTGTCGTTCTGGCAAAAAATTCCTATACTTAATTAAGTTTTCAAACCTTTGCTCATTTGTAACCGTTTCAAACCTTATTTGATTAAATGCAATTGCAGGCTCAAATGAGGAGGCAGACACTCATTTGGTTTTGGTTTTAATGGTTTTAGACTTCTCAGGAGCAATAACTAGGATCTACAGAGATAGAATGAAAGCACAACATAAAACCAATATTCAAAACTGCGTTAAAGACATATAAACACAATGTGCATATGCCAATCTTTAACCACTACATGATGCATGGATACAATTGGCGCATGAATGGATGCATTGAAATGATCAATTTTCTAAAAATATATGAAAATTGACCCATGCTGTCAAGTTCTTTGAAAAACATGCGAACCCATACTACACATTGTGCAGCGGGTGTAAAATCAGTTACTAACAATCCATCAAACTTTAAACGATGGTCAATTTCAGGCAATTATACCCAATTGAACAAAACCCCAAATTCCATGAAGAACAAGTTTAACCCTTGAACCAAAATTTTCTGGAAATGTGAAAAATTTGAATATAAATGATAGAGAATGTGTCACCAACATGCATACACAACAACCCATGAATCAGTTCAAATCAAAACTACTTTTATTCATTAAAATCCCCAAATTTCCAATATGAAGACATGAATCCTAAATTCCAATTTCTCACAAATCATGAGTTCTTTGCACTTAAAGGGTAGAAAACATGAGTACAACATGCATACAAAAAAGCCCTTTACATATTTCATGTCAAAACACCCACACCCATGAAAATCCCCAAATTCCATATGAACACATGAACCCTAAATTCAATGGGTTTTACAAATCAGCTATGTTTATGTAATTTAAGGGTACAAATCTTATAAACAATATGCATACTTAAAAACCCATGAACCATTTCAGACCACAACACCCAAAATCATGAAAATCCCCAAACTTGCATATTTCAAAATTTTAACATATAGAGGGGGATTAACGCAGGATTTTTAGTTAATTTGAATGGGAAGCAAGGGTAAAAGAGTCTTCATGTAGCAGTAGCCAACAAGTTCGACCCTTCTGCCACGCCAAATAAAAAAAATAGGCATTCAACAGTTAAGACTAAGTAAAATAGTTGTTGATTTGACTTGAAATAGAGGATATTGAAAAGTTGTGAAAACAAACACAAAGAGGAGAAAGAAAGCATAGAGGAAGTTGAGCTTATACCTAGAATAGTCCTTTGGTAGTCTTTTTCCCTTTACACCCAAGGAATTTGTAAAAAATGCTTTGTCATTTAAGAAATTGCAGTGATTTATTTAACACATGTCTAGTGTTTAGAATTTGATGTGGAAACTTTTAATGCTTCTATTTTTTCTTGGAAGAAAACCTGCATTTTAGCTGCCATATTTGCTAAAAGGTTCTTATTAGCGAGCTTTGCACTTTGCCCAATGGGAAGCTAATATCTATATTGACATTGCAATAATTGTAGATCTTATATCCTCCCTAGCCATGAGTGATGGAAATGACTTCAATGATTGGTATGATCTTTCTGTATTTTCCACTTATATAGATCATTTCATTTTGCTATATATTTGCTTTGTTAACTTACTATCCTTTTTACTAGGCAGCTATCAAAGAAGATGGCTTTGGGGGCTTTGTTAATTGAGGGTGACAATTATGAGTTTTGGGTAGCATTGGGATGCTTGTCTGACCATAATGCATTGAAACAACATGCCTTAATCAAGGGATTGCAATTGGACGTATCTTTAGCTGTTGGTTGGGCATACCTTGGGAAGGTATTGTCTCTTACATTATTCAATTGTTCTTTTCATATACTTTAGTTTTTGTGCTAGTTTGCCAATGAGCTCTAGCTCAATTGGCATGTGCTCCCCTTATAAGTTTTAGGTAGAGGATGAGGTCATGGGATCAAGTACCTTTAGGTGTGTGTGTAACTTACCAATAGAAAAAGGTTTTTGTTCTAGTTTGTTTGTGTGAATGTGTGCACGCGTGTGTGCATGTTAACTTGTTGCTCTATTTGAAAAAGGAAAAAGAAGAAGCAAAGAAGACATACGAATAGTTAAATATTTGAAAGCTATCTGATCAAAGGAATTCTTTTATTGATGTCAAGACTTTCATTCACCTAAGAAGAATATGCGCTGTTATGCATATGGCATCTTTCTGATGTTCTATCCACTTGGATGCCATGTGAGAACCCTTGACCCCTACAACAGGGCCCAATCTACAACTGTTACAAATTCTAAAAAAGCTAACTAATCATATAAAAACCTAAAGCCAAATGGAATGGGGTTCAATATTTCACCTTAATACCAAATAATTTGTTTGTCTACTTCCCCCCCCCCCCCCTTTTTCCTCCTTTTTTTGAGGGCTGGGGGGAGGGGCGGGGGTGTGGGAGGTGGTATCAATAACCAAACCCACAGCCATCCTTATAGAAAGTAATGTTGATGTACTCCTCAAACAATTCTCAATTATATGTAGATGCAATTTATTCTGGATGTGGCAAATGAGTGACAAATGTAGTCATACTTGTAAGGAAAAGAATTTATGCATTGCCTCTAACCATCAATTTTGTCTTTTATGCGAGGTAGGTGACTACTTTGTAAAAACTACGTAAATAGATGGTTAAAGGCAAGAAGGTTGTAAAATCTTATTTAGGAGTGTAATTAATTGCTTGATCACTATTTCTGGTTAATTCCTAACAAAGTAAGAAAGAAACATAAGCCAAACCAGTTTTGGAAGGAATTTTACCGCCATATGCTCCATATCATCAATAGCTCAACGATCTTTTTGGTTCCTTACAGCTGCCTTGGTAGGTCTCGTCTTACCTGAAATTGAAAGTAGAGCGCATTACTTGAATGCACACATTCCCTAACAACCAAAGTAGAGTCTAAAGAGAGGGATAGACCATGTTTTGTATTGTGTACGTTAATGTGTATTATTATTATTATTATTATTATTATTATAGTCCATTATTGTTTGGAATAAAAGTAGTTTTTATAGAGTAAAATTTGTGAAAAAATAACCATATACACAACCATAGTTATTCACTATTAATTCATAGTTATTGATAATATTATATGCATTTAGTCCATTGGATCTAAATGAACTATTAGCTTGACATTGATGCAACATTTGGTGGGATGGAAGTCTAAATGAAGAGAATCTCAACAACTGCACTATATATACATGTACATTGGGTCGTTTTCCCTTTCACATAAATGCATGCATGCGTGCTTCTCATCTTATTGTTTAATTAAATAAATTTGGAAGAAATTCACAGGGAATGCATGGTATTTACCGTCACCGGTCCCGCAACCAGGGGGATGTATGTTAGTGTGGAGTGATCTTCGTAACCCATGTATCGACTCAATATTTTCACTCTGTATCCGTTCAATCTGTGCAACTGGTTCGTCGGGGTTAGGAAGTGAAGTTTCTTGGGTGGGCTCAGCCTGAACTATAGGTGGGCTTGGTTGTCTAGATGTGGGTACAAATATACAGCCACCCTCGTAGGTAGAGTCGCTAAACAATAGGGGAGACAGCCGAGTGGGTAATGGGGATCGAGGGTCAGCTTGAGCATGGGATGTGTGTTTTGCACTATTGCCATGGCCAATGGGGTGGGATGGCCCAGCAGTAGCATCAGATATGCATCACGATGACTCGGTGCCACCTATGTACATGTCCCAGTTGCCCTCCAATGCCTCATCATCTGTACAAAAACAATTGTATTTATTAAGATGACAACAAGGGATTGAGCCAGTTTGATCCGGGATAAGTAAGAATTGTTTCAATTTTGGTAATAGAGTGGTGTTTGAGCCATTGAAATTTGTGAAATCAGCAGAATGGGATATTATGTGTGGCTATGATGAAAATATACTTCGCTACTCTAATACGTCCTCTGAATAAATTACAACTGAAAGTACTAGAATTGGAAGTCAGTAAGAATTGGAGGTATTAGAGTTGGAAGTTACCTGACTTATCCTCATTCTCATGACCACCTTCATGACCTCCAACTCATCCACGCCTTCTAGACCCACCACCTTGCCTGCCACGGCCTGTGGGCTATGTGCTCGCCTCACTCGCCATGGCACGCGCGTTCTCCAATGCCATTTGACTCAACTCTTTAACAAGATCCAACGTACTCTTCAGGTGGTTGTACATTTTGGAATTTGGTTCGCATTGCAATAGTAATGTAACATTGGACTCAACTTGTGAAATAAAGGAGTCATGTTAAAACTTTTCTGGTTACTTTAGTGTTATGAAAAACTATGCCTTTAAGAATTGAGAAAGTATAAAGATTTAACTGCAAATTGTATGATTTTTGAATATATCTCTTGGCAGGTAAGTCATGACTGATTTGGAAATAGATTATGCATGATGAGCTTATTCATATATAGCGCTACTATTGAAATGGCACACCAATACATATTGGTCGTGAAAAATGCATTTCTAGTGGCAAGAAATGAAATGTTCTTTAGAATGAATGTGAAAATATTGATTCAATGGCTCTATAAAACTTAATTTTCAGAATGCATGCAGCAACACACATATATTGTCAATCCATAAAAGAAGCATTGAATTATTGCCTTACTAGGATTTCCCAATATGCCGACTCTTGTGTAATGTATCGTCTGGTCATCCTTGGGTACGACTCCATGTAAGCAGCAAGGTACGTCGTGTCCCCATCGAATGTTGGTGCATCGGCAAGAAGTTCCCCTCTATGGGCCCATCGGTCATTATAGACAGCATGTTCTTACTCCCAATTCCTCTCTAGCTTACCTTGGAAGGATATTCTATGGAGATCAACTGATGTATCCACAAGACGAAAGACACGTTCAGGATGATGCTCATCTACTATCCAAAAATATATCAACAGCACAATGGCCTTCCATATATGTCGGCCGGCAATATAATATAGGGGCAGTGAGTCTAGGACATCCCTATTCGGCTCCCAGACAACTTGAATAAATGTTCAACAAAAAATCAAATCAAATACGTACTTATTTGTGTCAATCCTCAATCTGACCAAATATGTAGAAGACCATTGAAGAACTACTTCACTAAAAATCCTAAGATATTCTTGACCTATTTCCCCTTCTTATTGGATTTGACATGGTAAGATGCACCCGGATACTACTGGTTGCAATAGCTGAAACCGAGGGAGAAATTTTAATGGTTCATAGCTAAATATGTGTGGAATCAAAACCACAAACATCAATGTAAAATTACAAATCAAGGTACTTTATATTGACTGCCCACATTTGTGAAATGTTCTTAACTAATTCCTTCTATATAAATGGTCTAATTGACCAAAGTTACATTATTAACTATACACATGTAGTAGTTGACAACCCTACCAAGTGAAAAACAAAACTAGGGAGAATTATATCCTTCTGACATGAAGCGCTAGAATACTTGGTGTGCCCGTATACTCGACAGTGACTCACGATACGCAGCTAGCATATGTGTGGCATGCTTTGTTGTGCTCTTCGACCCCTTCCATCTAGTAAACATACAATTTCAAACAATGCTCATTAGTTAATATCAAATAACAATGCTGCCATAAGAGTAAAATGCTTAGCAAAAATGAAGCCATTAATTAGCTTTTACTTTTTCGATGAAAAATACTTATTAGAAATAAGTAAGGAAATACCTAAATCCTTTGCAAGGTTTAAAACTTGATAGATCTTTATTTGCAATTGATGAAGTCTTGCAAAAAAATAATTTCTAGTTCATTCTTGTTAACTCTCTCCTAATTTTATGCCTTCAAAACTGATAAGAGATTAATTTTTATATGATAGGGGGAAAAAAGTGAATTAGGATGTTGTTATAAACATGAAAATGATATTGGAGCTATCTGGTTTGCTGTACCATGGTCTAGTGTACTACATGTGAGTCAAATCTGCTAGAGTTGGGTTACTAATTTTTATAAGTTTGTAAAGCTAGGGACAAAAAAAAAAAAAAAAAATTTACAATCTTTTTTCACTAGTGTTGACGTAGTAAGTTGTGATTGTAGCAAGATCACTTTCACGTGAACCCGCTATTTACACCTCTTTTATAAACACCAACTACACCATGTAATCTTAATAGATGTGAAAAAGAAGAATATTCTACCACATTAGAAAGCATAACTCTAACTAGCAGCCATTGTTTTAAAAAAAGGTAGTAAAAGAAAGACTGAAGACACTGAAATCATCAAAAGGAACCCAAGTTAGATGGAAGTTTGAATTATGGAAATTTTTTTTCTAAGTATCAACACAGCAACACCAAACTATCCTAACAAAATAGAACTAGTCTTCAAACACAGCATAGTTCATACATACTCAACATGTCAATGGTAATAGCATTGCATTCATAATATCATTAACCAACACCGATTTACAAAACTACTTCATAACACGACCCACTATCTTTCTGAACCAACCAATGAGAAAAAGGAAAAAAGATTTTGTTTTATTTTTTTCTTTTTATAAAAAAAAAAATGCAGCCTAACCTGTAGTTGATGTCTCAGCTTCTAACCTGCCACAGAATTCAGAGCATAATTCTATCCACTTGGCCTAAAATTTTAACTTGGGCATAAAGTGATTAAACCTTGACATTAGTAAAATGATCCAGAAGCAACTAGATAGAACACATTAGACCTATTACTTCAGATTTAGAAGCTTTTTAAATCTTGCCTTAGGGCTCTCCTCACAACAAAGCAGACCCCGGTTGATATAATTAATAAGTTTTAAATCCAAGTTGTTAATTAGATTTATTATGAATAAGGCTTATTAAAACAAACAAACATCAATATCATGTCAATAATGAATGTAGCGGAAAAGTAAATAAGACAAGATATGATGACTCAGGAAAACCAATGAAACAAACTAGTTTCATAGTAAAAAACCTGGAGGGAAACCTTCCCGGAAAGCAATCCACTATAGTAAAGAGAAGTTTTAGATCTAGTACAAAACCTTTGTCCTTAGACTCTACAATCCCCATAGATGAACTTACAGTAGAAACTTTCTATCGCTTCAGAATCTCTGAACTCTTCATATGAACGCCACCCTTTTTGATGCACGAATCCCAATACGTGACTAACTAATTGCACAGATTCCAGTATGCGATTTAATCACCAACTAGAAGAAGATTGTTGGCTGCAAATTTCTTCACTTCATCAACAATGAAGATCAAGAAGCACTTGGTTACAAAACCATAAGGCGTAAAGACGCAGTAGCTTCTTTCAAAGAGAATAAGGCATCAGTCACCTTTTTGCATATGTTCTCCTTGTATTCTCTTATGTGACGGCTTCTAAAATGAGCCTTATATAGGTCTAGGGTTGTGAGAAAAGAAACCTTACACATACATGTCATCATGGGCCGAAAATTAGATTTAAAAATCTGAATTCCCGTAACCTTGATCGATCGATAGATGTCGAGGAGGTGTCGAGATTTAAACTTCGACAGACACAACTATCGAGGAGCTATTGAGGAGACAAGAGCTTTCTCGATCAATCCACCTAGCTGTCAAGAAGCTATCGAGATTGTGATAAGAAGTTGAAAATCTCAATAGATAGCTTAGCTATCGAGAGGTGTCGAGCAGCTATCGAGCTATCTGTCCAGCATTAGTGAATAGCCCTTCTTCACTTGTTTCTTGGTCCAATCTTCATGGCTTTTAATACTAGACTTGAACAACATGTTTCTTCAAGTATTAAACACATCCTAAATCTACCAAAATACAAGTAAAGTGTGTTTTGTCAAAGGATTAGCCAATTACATAAATATTGACATATGTTCTTAACATGAATCACATATGTCCTAATAGTCTCAAACAACAATGAGGCAATTACACCTAGTGGTGCATACACAAGATACAGACCTCTAATTACGCATACTTATTGACACCGGCGCGCAAGAAGAATGACCTTATAGATGAAGCCTGCTACTAGTTGCGCCTAAGGCAGTTGTTAAGGGGATAAAGACAATTAATTAAGTAGTACAAAGTGATGTATTGAGAGTCTGAAACAATATCTCAGTGTCCCCAATGGGCCAACTCAATTGCCAGCCTTAGAAAGTGAAATGTGAAACTTAAGAACCTATACATGACCCTGTGGTCCAATGATAATCAAGTTGTGTTAGAACATGCTGTGCTAGTAATGCAAAGTTTGGATCAACTGATTGGGAGCCTAGAGGTGACATAACATACCTATAATACAAGTTATCTATTTAATATGGTGGCTTGGAATCTCCATGCCAATATTTGTCTCTAATTTGGTGCTCCTTGATTCTCTTACTAGTGCAATATAATAATTATAGTTCATGACTTTCATAAAAAAATCAAATAAGCTAATGTCAAACACACACAAAGGGCTTGAGCTTTGTAGTTTAAATGTTTTCTCCGAAGTTGATTTCAAATCCTTCATCCCCACTTGTTACTATTAAAAAAAGAATTAAAAACAAAGTCTGGATTGTGAATTTCTGAGCATACGAATATGACCAACCAGGTTTTGGCATGAAATTGAAACACTACCTACTAATCCTTAGGATGCACAGTAACCAAAAAATATTACTAATAATAAAAGAGAGATTTGACTATATGAATTTCTGAGAATATGCCCTAGGTAGGCACAAATTGAGTTTTGGTATTACATTAAAATATTAGCTCCTAATCCTTATGATGCACAATAATATGATTTCATCCAGTTAAATTTGATAGACTTAAAAGCCAATAGAGTTGAAGGATTTTAAAAGTTATGATAAAACTTAAATTCAATTGGTATTGTCTTTTAGGTGCATCAATTAATTTCAATCACATGATTGTATAGATCAATATTAAATCCAACCATATAAAGGAATTATAAAAGAGGTTATGTGCCAATTTTTCTACGAGAGAAAGAGAATGAATAGATACCAATATTTTCTCTTGAACTTCCAGATATTAGTACTAGTATTATATTTGTATATAAAAAAAGAAGTACTAGTATTATATTAAAAATTATAATATATTTTTCACAAAATAAAGAAGATCATATGTCAATCAAAACCTATCATGTGCTAAACGAGATTAGTGCTAAAATGGATTTATTATTAAAGTAAACTATAGACACATGCATAGTGAATGACAAATGGCATGACAATTGTATCAAACTAATCAGATAACATACCAACTGGCAAGGGGACTTGCCTCCACTAGTGGTTGTGGCGGCCTCGTAACAGGGTATATTAGTGGGAACCTCGAATACGCCCACAAACCAACATCAGTGCTCCTCCAATCTGCATTGCCTTCGTCTCTGATGCCTTGCATAGGTGCCTGTATAGCCATGCTAATGCTCTACTACCCCAACTATTCCTCTTCGCGTCGTTGATTGGGTTCAAGAACTGTAGAGGCATCATGACACCCTGTCTACCGACTTGTCCATAAACAGAATGGACCCCAACCGCATGAGTATGTGGTAGTGCGCATGTTGCTACACTACATCGTCAGTAGCATCCACAGCTAGGGGACCTCTAAACCATGGCTTCAGCCAACTGACTCTTATCCTTGCCCTAGCAAGGATAGACTTGTTTCATAGGGATGCGGTATTGGGTCTAGAGGATGATGACCCAGTAAATCACGACGCAACCCAGGCCAATTTAGCTTGACACTCCTAGTTATGGGAAACCCATCAACAGAAACCCCAAGCATCACCTCAATATCTTGTAAGGTGATACCCATCTTTCCATGCTGTAAGTGGAACGTGTGCGTCTCCGGACGCCAACGTTTAACTAGTGCTGTGATCAACTTCCCAGTTTGGAACCTTGGATAACCCTTCGAAACCGGCCTCAGTTATGTAACGGGCAATCTGTGGGTCTAGTCCACGCCAGGGTAATTCACAAGATCGGTGTCTACACTTTAGCATGCTTAGCACTACTTGGGCATGAAAGAGCTTTGTCTTAGGATAGTGCACATGAAATAACTATAAGAATGCTACATAATAATAATATGCAAGAAACAATAGGCTAACTGGTTAGTTACGAACAGTTTGCAATATGTTTAATTATGATGTTAACTAGTTATTCACTCTAGCTCAATAGTAGATAGGATCAATTCAAGATCAATGACATTGTTTAAAATTAGCACTAAGGTGATGGGCATTATGTTTTGAAATGAATGAACAAAGTGCCTCACTATGTCAAATGGAGTAGGGAATTAGGAATCAAAGTCAGTTGTCTTATGTGTAGCCACGCCTATTTGTGTGTGCATATGTGGAAAAATAATGGCTGCAGATTCATTTTAATTGATTACTATAACTTTTAAATGAGATCTACTGACTTTGAATATACCTTTTCATTAGCCACTACTGATGTCTAATATTTTTTGTAGCATTAGTAGTTTCAATATATAGAAATAAGACTTCATGCTGTTAATGAAAGAGTGTTTTTAAATTCATGATTCTTTTTGCTTCATACCATTTTCTCTTTGGATTAAATAAAATTATGCCTAAACCAAAAGAGAAATGATACCATTTCCAACATCTATTTACAAATAATCAAAGAACCCTACAGAAAGAAAAAGAAAAGATTTTGACATGTTCGAAGTTTAGTACAACTACGTACTTGACTGGCAGTTGGCATCTCCCACAACACCGTGGATTGATGACCCAGCTGCCATGTCAACTGTGTACCAACCGCGGGTCCAGGATCCACATTTCGCAATTGCTGTATATCTGACACTCATGCAATCATGTTAATAAACCATTGACCGCAGGCAGACATTAACAATACAATCAGGAGTTGCAAAAAACATAGAACTTGTTTCAAAGTAAATATAAGTTAACCTTATTACATATTAACTATGAAAGTATCATAACAACTAATATGCAGCTTTAGATACAAAACAACATTTGAAAAGATGAAGATATTTAAAAAATACAAAATGGTGGGAGAATAAAGCTTTTTTTAATTTTTTTTTTATTAAGTTTTGGTCCCAAGGGAAGGAGGAAAGGGGAAAAGGAGGGACTTAAACTAATGACCCTATGGTCCCCAACCAACTGTGCTACCCCAGGGTTAACAAAACTCTTTTGATGCATACAGAAATGTGCATAATGTGATGAAACATACATGAAATAGAAAACTTCACAAAAACACCACATCTTGTGAAAGCATGTTAAACGAAATGAAAGTATAAGAGAACTAGAGATATCATCAAGCAATAGCAAGTTAATATGTTGAAGATAATTGATTGCTTATAAAGAAATGAGGAGTTGAGCATTTGACAATAATTGATATAGTGTCAGTGTATAACACTTTGAATAATCCAAAAATGACCGAAAAATCATCACATGCTTCTTGTAAGTGATTAAATTCAATAAGGATTTGCTAACACCATTTGTTTTGTGTTCTTTTATTTTAAAACCATCATTAAAAAAATAAAAAATTGAAGCAATAACTTCATTTTGATTTTGAATTTTTTTTTTCAATGACCTAGCAATAACTTCATTAACCAAGAACAAACCACAGAAGCCACATCAAACAGGTTGCTAAAGCACCTAAGAAAATAGTACACAACAACATACAACAGAAAGCAAACCAAAACTAAAAATTATTGATATGCTCTTGACCCGAAACAAATAGTGCAGCAACTACATATCAGTAAAATGTAGTAGCCAGAGCAAGGTTGCAGATGATAGCTTTGAAATTCCTTTTCTGTAACTCTCTTATGTCCCATTCAATCACTCTCATTTACCAAATAGATGCATAACCCTTTCCAAGATTCTCCAAGTAAAATAAAATCGAAGTTAAATATGATTTTTGCTTTCAATAGTCTCTGCTAAACATACATAGATTGTTTCAAAGAAGCCAAGGCTTTTCTTGGAAAACATTTTACTCTTTTAAATATCTTTATTGTTTCACATTTTGCCATTGAGGTAAGGCTTATATGGTGGTGAAGAACTTCGTGGGTCCAAAGATCACTGGTGTGTGTAGCTTATGAATAATTATATATATATATATATATATATTTTTTTTTTTCTATTGGTTTCTTTATTTTTTTTTTTCTATTGGTATTTTTTTTTCTTTAAGAAACATATTAAAACATACTATAAGATAAAAGTTCACATCTATTGCAGTGCCAATCCATTCATAATTGCCCCAAGGAAAGATGTGCTGAGGGCATCGACACTGAATAGTCCAAAGACTGAGTGGATTATAGAAGAAAAGTTCACATCTATATATGGTTAAAATGGTATGGGTGGTAAATTTTCTCAAAATTAATCTTCTTTACTCAACTCTCCTTTAAATCAAACAATTATATTTGTAATTACAGTAATCTCTTCCTTTCTCTGTTCAATTTCTCCTAATATTTTTTGTTGTACTTCTTATTTTGTCAATTAAATGTATTGCCTTGATGTGTAGGCACTACTCTGGGACAAATTGTCCATTATGCTCAGCTGGATGAACAATTACTTCACTTTATGGAGTTTAATGAAAGTTCGTTAAAGTTGGTATGTTTTCTCAAATATTTTTTTTTCTAATTTATAAAGTATTTATTCAATCCACAAAAAAAAAAAAAAAAAAAAAAAACCTATTCATGCCATTGATCCCCTCTTCCCTATCACATTTCCTTCCCTACAACATTCACTAACATGTTACATTGCAAAAGAAAAAGAAATTTGTTAATTCAATATACTTTTTAATGACTTTTGCATGATTAATGTTGGCAATAGTCTATCAGCAACTAGGTTAAGACATTGTTACGAGATCTAATATTGCTTAAACTCCTACAATTAAGACCATATTATAATGATGCAATTTAATAATTGTGAAGGTAACTAATTTTGGCAAGTTATCTCTAGCCTCCCCCTACCCCCACAAGGCTCTTGCATGATTCTTAGACACGTAGGTCTATGTTTAATAGTGAAGAAAAGCTTGGCTTTTGCAAGTAAACACAAGTAGGTAATTGTATGTTCTAGAACAAACTCACAGAAACAAAGAGAGAGAGAGAGAGAGAGAGAGAGAGAGAGAGAGAGAGAGAGAGAGAGAGAGAGAGAGAGAGAGAGAGAGAGAGAGAGAGAGAGAATTGAAAAGATATAATTGCTCAATTGAATTATACATCATGCATCTACATATACACTGATTTTCAATCCATTTAATCATATCAAGGAAGAGTTAAAGTAAAACACTAAAATATAAAACAGCTAGCTTAAGCATATATGCCTAACTTGATCCTAAAGTTAAACGAACAAATGAACACAGCAAAATGCAAACCAAAGAATCAATCAAGCACCACAAAAAACACCATTCTAAAACACTAAAACATAGCTCTAAAATTAAAAGGTACCCAATTAGGATTAGTATCTCTGTGGCCTTGAATGACATTAACCAAATTACCCCTAAAAAGCCTTGCCACCCATCAGCCTTCATAATATCATTGAACACCTCAATAGTAGAATGTCTCTGCTTTAAACAAAGTGTAAAGTTCTTTGCTTTTACTTTTTCCCCTAATCTTTAAGTACCTCCGTACTTGACATCACATTCTAAAAGAAATTTTATTTCATAAAGCAAGAAGTGAAAAGGGTTCATAGTAAGTTAGTGGCTAGTGAGGTGTTTTTTCAAGAAAAAAGGGGAGACAAACATGGAAGTAGGTAATGGTGCCATTAGAGACTCTAGTGTAATGGAAATCTCACTCACAAGCACAGCTTTGGAGGCAACTAATAATAATCAAATTAATATTAAGCTTAATTAAATGGATTAAACAATTGTGAGACCTATACCATCAAATGATGGTGTGTGCATAGTTTATGTGTAAAATGAACATTGAATTGGTGACCATAACAGTCCAAGAGCTTTGCTTTCTTCTTCTTCTTTTTTTTTATTTTTTTTTATTTTTTTTTTATGAATACAATCCAAGAGTTAAAAATTTTGAGATTATGGATAATGAATTTTTTCTATTTCTCTTGTTCTTC
The DNA here is from genome assembly GCF_002906115.3 of Quercus suber. Taxonomy (NCBI): domain Eukaryota; kingdom Viridiplantae; phylum Streptophyta; class Magnoliopsida; order Fagales; family Fagaceae; genus Quercus; species Quercus suber. The sequence continues at coordinate 223,608 of NW_027069549.1, forward strand.
AAATCAGTTAGAAAAAAAAAAAATCATCAATTTTATAACTAAATAATTAGTTTTTTTTTTTTTTCTCTTACAACAAGTGAAGAAGGAAAATTCGAACCTTAACTCTTTTTATTGAGAGAATACTACCGATTTTCAAGATTCATAATAAGAACTTGGATAGAGTGTGGAGTACATACTTTCTAAAATGTAATCCCATTATCACTAACATCCACAAAGTTGGATCATGAAAGTGAAGTCTCTAGCTAGCTTTCAAGATGAATATTATTTTTTAAATTATAAAATTAAGGCTAGCTATACCTTTTGTTAGAGAAATCAAGAAAAGTAATTGAGACACAATTCACATTTCTTGCCATAAGATGTGTCTATAGCTTTATTGAGTCTCTAGTCAGTTATTATAAGTATTTGGAAAATTATATTTTAAAGCTCCTAATTTAAGAGAACAAATTAGACCCATAATCCATATTAAAGCCCAAATACAATATAGTTCCACTTAACTGGGTAAAGATTAGATTTTTTTTTTTTAAACTTTTTGTTGAAATTATAGAGTTTGATTTGATACACTTTCAAACTATATGAATTAAAAATCAATTTTCCTTAATAATGAACACCATTGTCATGCCAACTGTATTTTACATGAATTTGTGCCCTAGTTATGCATCAAAACCCAGTTCAAACCGAACCCAACAAAGCTAAAACAACAACAATAATAATGAATAGAGAAAAATCTAACAGAGAAAACATAAGAAGCCACACTCAAATCAGAGTACATGCACAGACCACACTTAACTTAGATTAAATGTAGAGGGAAAAAAATTGAACTCAGCATTTAAAAATTACTCTAATACGTTTCTAATCCTTTAACTTTGAAGATGGATTGGGTTGAGCTTCGGCTATGGTGAGGATTATGGTGAGAGTTTTGGGTGTGGGTTTTGGTTGAGCTTCGGCCTACAAGTAGATATAAGAGAACTTGAAGATGCGTTGAACTTAGGGATCTACTGAATGGACTGAGGGAGACAGAACGGACTGAGGGTGGCTATTGATCAGACTGAAGGAGGGAGACAAATAGTTCTGGAGACGTTACTTTCAAAATTCCTTTTTATTCTGCATATAACTCAGTTTCCCTATTGCCGAGTTAGGAACAGCAACATGGGAATATTTTATTACAAAAAAGCCACGTGACGATCCAGCATGACAACAACTTGCCCAAAACTCGGCTTTCTAATAATCGAGTTCCTTAAGTAACTCAACTTTACGGTGATCGAGTATCAAAATAGGGACATACCCCTAAATAGTTTTGAAACTTTTTGCTCAATAGGGCAAAAGCCCATTTTCTCCCCATATAATCTATATATACTAGCCTCTAAGCATGCGTAGAGACTTTTCAATTTTTGGGTAAAGATTAATAATTTGTATTCATTATAATTTAGAATTGCTACATTTTCTAATCATAAAAAACATAGGAGTGTGATGAAAAAAAATATTTCATCCACAAATGCATCACACCCTAGATATTTTTTTCATCACACCCTTAAGTATTTTATGATTAGAAATATAGCAATCCCAAATTTTAATAAATACAAATTATTAATCATTTAATAAAAAATAAAATAGCCTCTAAGCACACGTTTAGAGGGTAGTCCATCATAACTTTTTTTTTTAATTAAATAATCCACTATAATTTTTTTTTTTTTTGAGAAAGATAATCCACTATAACTTGAACATGGATACCTAAAATATAAAATATTCTTAAAAATATAATATTACTCCATTAAAATTGTTATAAGTCCATATCTATTCATTTTTATTTATTTATTTATTTTTTTGATAACTATCTATTCATTTTTATTATTAGTACTAAATTCACGCCAATATTTGTAGGCATATCTAATCTATCCTTTTTTTTTTTTTTTTTTTTGTTTTTTTAAGTGAAGTATAGAAAATGAATACTATATATATATATATATATTCTAAGTCATATAAAAAAAATCCAATACCAAACAACATCAAAAAATGAAGAAAGAGAGTAACAGTAAGGAAATTGTACGCTTAGATACAGAAGTAGAAGAAGGGTTTGATATGAGTTTAGTCCCTGAACGCAATGGGTAATGTTGAAGCTTCGGTTTCCCCGATCCTACAATGTCTCCTCAAACAAACATACAACGCCACAACCTCAGTACCCAAAAACAAAAAAAACAAAAAAATATATATATATATATAGAGAGAGAGAGAGAGAGAGAAAGAGAGAGGGTGTTGTTGAATACCAGGAAGTGGAGTCTGGGTCTGTTCCTTGACTGGGTCTTCCATGGCTATGGCTCTATGCTATAGGGTGTCTCTGCTTTTCAGATTTTTTATTCTTTCTATTTTTGGTCACAGAGAAAAAAAAATATGGGATTCTTTCGGAGAAAATTGAAGTAGCTAAACAACACTCAAAACCAAATGACTTAAAAAAAGTTTTAAGGAATAAATCTGACAGAGTGGATTTTATATAGAGGTTTTTTTTTGTTAAGTTAATAATTTTCATTCATCATAATAATTTTTTTTAACTGTTAAGACTATTTTTTTTTTTTTTTGTGTTGATGTGAAACGGTTAAGACTTATTAATGGTAAAAAAAAAAAAAAAAGTGATTTTTTTGAAGAATAAAGAATAGAAAGCGTACCTTGATGCAGTGAATTTCAAAATCTTGATTTGAGAATACCTTTAATCTTCATCTCAATTCCACATGGTGCCCAAGATGTGTGGTCTCTCAATCAGTCTTTTGTACATAAACTCTCAAAGAAAAATCCTTCTTTTTCTCCTTGTGGAGAAAAACTGATTTATTTTTCTTTTTATCTTACGTACGTCCAAACTATTCACATAGTTTCTTTACTTAATAACTCTTGTTAAATAATGACTGATTATCTAATTGAGTTAGCCTTTTGGGTCTATCCAATTGGGCTTTAGTTTGTGGCTTGAGATGGGACCAAAGGGAATAAATAAGACTCTAGCTCCAATGGGCCTTGGACTTTTCTTTCAACTCTTGACAAGTCCAAAGTTACCATTAATTATATTCAATACCACTATAAGAATATAATTGCACTCTAGGCCTTATTAATAAATTATATCCCAAGACTTTATTATATATACAACCCCTTCATAAAAATATTCGTAGTAATACAAAGTCATAAATATTGACTGCCACTTTGAAGGTTACTACATCTTTATCCTTGAGTACCTGGTTTAATCTTTTATGTTATTCATAATATATTTATGAAATCCAATTCTATAAATATATACTTTAGTAACTTCTTACTAAAGTGGTTGGGCCCAACACTCTGAATAACCAAACCTATTAAATTTATCTCAAGGGAATATTTTATATCTCCGTTAAGAGATTATGAATTTCATTTTGAGAATATATGTTCCATCAACACTAAATGTGGCTACCCAACATACTAAGGTTTTGACCATTACTTATAGATCTCATTCCTGATATATCAAGGCAACCTACATCTCATGATTAGGTTCATTATTCTCTCAAGATTTAGAGTTGATGTAAATAGAAGTCGTGAGATTTATTATTCATTTGACAATCACTAGGAAAATAATAAATCTCGCAGCGATCCAGTTCAATATGTCTTAACTCTTAAAACATATTAACATATCAACTAGAAGTCTCCACTTCCATGATGAAGACAAATCATCTTAGTTGATATATTATAGTTTTCGCAAATGAAATGCCCAATTTCATCACTGATTACGAACTAAAATTCTGAGTTTACAAAGAATTTGTGATTTATATCTTTTTGTGACTTTTCACATAAATCACATACTATGCATCTTATGGACTAAGATAATATTCCATTAGTTCATAAATAGTCTCATATAATTAAACAACTTAATTATTCATGACATGCCAATAAAATGGATTTTAGGGCACCAATCCTAACAATCTCCCACTTGCCCTCAAAGACAATTTACCATATATCTGACACTTATCTCCCTTTAGAGTAATTCATAGTTACTCTAAGGCAAGGTTTGGAAACAAGTTTCAACCAGATTTATTGCATAAATTATCTTTTCTACTACTACTTTTCACGTACTTATATCTCTCTAATGAGATAATATTTACGCTTAGTGTGTATCTTCACCACTTAGGAGGAACACATATCATGAAGTCCAACTTCATGAATCACAATCAAACTACAAGTTAGTATTTGTACATCCAGTATCTATCAAAACCTCACTTTTGTGGACAAGCATATAAACCCTCATTCTCTTAAGATATTTAAGTATATGCTCTACTCCCAGTAAATTAAGTGATCTTTGATTCATTTGATATTTGCCTACTATGCCCACCGTAAAATAGACATTTAGCCTAGTATTTAGCATAGCATAAAGACTTCCCATCGATTTGATATAAGGAACCGTCTTATATGCTCTTCCTTTTATATGTCTTAGGACTATAGTCCTATATAAAGGAACTTCAAACTTAAAAGGAAAGAATCCTTTCTTGAAGTATTACATGCTATACTTGACTAGAATCTAATCTATTTAAGCAGTTTAAGATAGACCCCAACATCCTAATTTCTGAAATATAACAAAGTTATAATTCTTAAGATGTGACTAGTCTTTCCCAAGTACTTTATATCAAACTGGACTAGACAACCAAAAACTCATTTGATGACAATAACTCTATATCATTCTAAATGATTAGAATGTCATCAACATACATTAAGAAATTTATTATTCTATATAGCCTTTACACACATAAGGCCTTTTAAATACTTGATCAAAATCAAACCATTTGATTACTTGATCAAAGATGATATTTTATGATTTAGATGCTTGCTTTAGTCCATAAATGGATTTTAAGCAACTAGCATACTAAACACTACTGGTTCCTTACTATGAACAAGTCTAGTTACATCATATAGATGTCTTCCTCAAGATTGCTACTAAAAGAAGCTTTCTTGATATCCATTACCATATTTCATCCAAATGAAATATAATGGATGAGAGAATCTAGATAGAGTCAGACTTAACTATTGGTGAAAAAATCTTTTCATAATCGAACCATTTCTTTATGAATAGATCTTTTCGCTACTAGTCTTGACTTTGAAGGTTTGCACCTTCAAAACTATCAATCTCATTTTCTTGTAGACCAATTTGAAAACAATAGGCTTAATGCAATTAAGCGCCTCTACAAGTTTTAGACTTTAAATAGAATCTAATTCTATTTTCATAACCTTGAATCAATAATCCATATTCATATCATCTATTGCCTTTACGTAGGACTGAGGATCAAATTCATATCCTTATAGAATGACTTCAAAAGTTTATCCCAAAAGTATAAATTTATTTGGTAATCCTCCCACTACGATATTGTACCCGTGTATTAGCTATATATCTAGAATAATGTCTTGTGGTGTATCTAATACAATCATCTCATTTCCAAATGTAATTTATAGTTGTCCTATAACAAATTTTGACATTTTTCTTCTAGAACAATCTACCTTTACTTTGAAAGAGCCCTATTCCTCCTTTATGTATGCACTAACTTAAAGAAGTCATTGGAACTTCATTCCTTTACGAAAAGACCCCCTAGATCATATTATCCTCTAAATAGGATTCATAGATTGTGAATATAACAAAATAATGGTTTTAAAAGCCCATCTTTCATCAATCTTAAATACCATTTAGATTAATAAGATCTAGACATAAGTGCCAAAACATACAAAACCAAAGGATGGAAACTTTTTCTTTAAAAAGTAAAACATATAAATTTCCATCTAGAAAACAATCATGGACAATGCTTAGCTTTACCAAAACAGAAACAAGTTCCTTTTGGTCATGCTTTTGAGACTAATTTCCTTTTGGCAATTACTTGGGCAACTAACTTGTCCAACTGTTTGGTATTATAATTCATCTTCTTATCACCCTTACATTTCGGTTTAGGCTAAGAATTTGAAATAAATCATATTAATCCTAGCCTTAACTTTTAAGATGTCTTCCGTTACGTAGAATTCACTAATCACTTCAGATAATATAAAAAGAATTTATTTTCAAAACAATCTGAATTGATCAAATGATTCTAACAAGGACTTGTGGATCACATCCACATAAGATTAACATTTAATCTCTACATCCAAGAATTCCAATTCATTTTAAAAATAAAATATTTTCATAAAATGATATAGAATTGGAACTTCTTAAGCTTTTCTTAGCACTCAATATGATTCATACCAAACATCTCATTTAGACTTGATATAAAGTCTAAGTTTAGTACCAACTCTTGCATCTCATGCTATAGCACAATTGAGATAGAAGCCAAGGTAACATATTAGCATTTCAATGAAGACTATGATCATATCATAAGCTATCTTCCATAAATGTATCATGTATAGGAAATTATGACAATGCTGAATCGAAACATGAATATGTACTTCAGCTCCTTTAAGCACCATGTCCAAAATTATTTCTTAGTTAATGTGATTCAACTAAAATAGTAGCTAGAGGACAAAATTTATGACAACTTTATATTGAGACCATGAACTTAAATACAGGATATTATCATTTTGCATCCATAACCATATAATATGGAACACGAAAACCATACTATACTAGGTGCAATGACAACCTAATCTCGTAATTAATATTCCTCGGAAGCGAGGTCATACCAATCACTATGATCAGGCGAGAATTATTCTCATTATTAATGCTATCATGGTAACTCTTACCAAACAAAAATAATTTGCCGCTTTTCCTTTAGCCTCTAAGTAATAATGACATAGCTCCGAAGGGAGGTTAACATTACACTTAGTCTAATGACACCATTGCCTAGAATCAATTTGAGTCACCAAGTAACTCCATGGAAGCGTGGTTGTTCTCAATGTAAAGACACACTTCATCTATCATTAAGAAGTTTAATCTGTAGTACCATGAATTAAACACCCTTCGAAGGGAGCAAGGCATATACGCCAAGGCGACGTGCCTAATCACACTACTATAAACTAGCAATGGAGGTCGTGAGAATCAACCCTTGAATCTCTCTCCCACTAGAAACTTTAAAACAATTGGATTGTCTTGAAAACATTGTGACCTAATCATAATTTTAACCCTACACATCAAATGTGTTTAATTGTTTAAATTCAATGTGATGTAACTATGTCACGTCACAATAGCGTAACGAATATTCGCGCAATCACAAAGAAGTTTAACCTTGTAATCCGTGAAGTAAATACCCTCCGCATGGAATGCAAGACTCGAAGTCAAGACAAGATATTTATTCACATTACAATAAACCTAACAAAAGGGCTATTTTAGCATTCCCACTTGTTATTTGGGTTTTTCTTAAATAATTGTGATCCCATCACAACTAATAACCTTGCACTTGATAAAGACTCTAATCTTATTAGAATCACTAACTAAAATGGAAGTCCTAAACTATTTAGGATTCCTTAAACACTAATGAATCAAAAATTAGTTATATATAGAACTCTATCCTTAATTTACTAGATAAAGTATTCTAATCTCATTAGAAATTATATAACTTTAATTAGAATTTTAATCTCATTAAAAACCTCTAATTAAAATAAATTAAGGACTATTAATCATAAAATGATTTAGTACTAAGAGTTCTATTTAACTAACATCTTTGATCTCATTAGGTCTTTTAGTTAGAACCATGTGTAATCTAATCACACATAACCTTGCTCTTAAAAAACTTGAAAACACTTAGAAAAAATTATGATTTTCTTTCTTTCGATTGATCGAATGTGCCTCTTGATCGATCGAAAAAATTAAAAAATTCGAACTTGACCACTTGACTTGTTCGATCGATACTTGATTGCCTATCGATCGATCGAAAAATAAATTTGATTAATCAACTATCAATCGAAAATCAATCTATTTAAAAAGTCTGATCACTGTTTCACTCGATCGATTGAAAGTGATTTTCGATCGATCGAAACTTGTGGAACTCGAATTTCCAGAAATTTTCTAAGGCAATTTTCTATGGTTTTTCTTGAACAAACAACTAACCGTTTTTGACAACTTCATTGTTTTCTTCCAAAAACACTTTTTGATTTTATCAATGAAGATTTTCAGATCAAACATTAGGATTTTCAATATCAAAATCAAGTACCATAATAATGCTAGAAACCTTGAAAACACAATCCTAATCTCATTAGGAATAAATTTCATAATCCTAGCATTAACATATTGTTTAATCACTAAATATATTACTAGACTAACATCTGTACTTGTACATCATTCAATAATAAAAGCTATTCATTCATACATGCACGTCTAGCAAAATAAAAAGGCTTTATATACATGTAAACAAAAGCATGTTAATGGCAGATTGAAAATGTCACATGGGTCCACGAAACCATGCAAAATCAAAAAGCTTTATAATGAACAACAAATCATGCCAAGATATACATCTATATCCAACCGGTGCAATAACTAAATGCACGCACATGACAGTTATTTCAATAACTATATCCAAACAATTGAACTTAATGTGTTCATCAATAAAACAAATACTATGAAAGCACGGCATTGTAAGTAAGAAACATGAACATGATCCACTTTGAATTACGCATATAGGTATACTGAACAATAGTTATTGAATAAAATTCAACAACTAAGCCCAATTGCCAACAAACGAAGTAGTTCAACAACATTCATATTCTTAAAACTCAAACCATGTCTTTCATTAAAGAACACTATTATGCAGAAATTTTACTGCAGAAAATAAAAACACCAAGAAAACGATTTTTCTTTAATTCTAAAATTCAATCACATGTTATACAAGCATGATATTGAAGACCGCTCTGATACCATTTGTTGGAAAAATCTGGTTTTGTATCTCATACAAAACACACGCAGCGGAAGCAACAAAAAACGGATCCACTTCAATCATGAAAGATAAACATGTTACCATGAATTCTAGAATAAAGAATAGAAAGCGTACCTTGATGCAGTGAATTTCAAAACCTTGACTTGAGAATACCTTTTATCTTCATCTCAATTTCACATGGTGCCCAAGATGTGTGGTCTCTCAATTAGTCTTTTGTACATAAACTCTCAAAGAAAAATCCTTCTTTTTCTCCTTGTGGAGAAAAACTGATTTATTTTTCTTTTTATCTTACGTACATCCAAACTATTCACATTCTTTACTTAATAACTCTTATTAAATAACGACTGATTATCTAATTGGGTTAGCCTTTTGGGCCTACCCAATTGGGCTTTAGTTTGTGGGTTGAGATGGGACCAAAGGGAACAAATAAAACTCTAGCTCCAATGGGCCTTGGGCTTTTCTTTCAACTCTTGACAAGTCCAAAGTTACCATTAATTATATTCAATACCACTATAAGAATATAATTGCACTCTAGGCATTATTAATAAATTATATCCCAAGACTTTATTATACATACAACCCCTTCATAAAAATATTCGTAGTAATACAAAGTCATAAATATTGACTGCCTCTTTGAAGGTTACTACATCTTAAACCTTAAGTACCTGATTTAATCCTTTATGTTATTCATAATATATTTATGAAATTCAATTCCATAAATATATACTTTAGTAACTTCTTACTAAAGTGGTTGGGCCCAACACTCTGAATAACCAAACCTATTAAACTTATCTCAAGGGAATATTTTTTATCTCCGTTAAGAGATTATGAATTTCATCTTAAGAATATATGTTCCATCAACACTAAATGCGGCTGCCCAACATACAAAGGTTTTGACCATTACTTATAGATCTCACTCCTGATATATCAAGGCAACCTACATCTCATGATCAAGTCCATTATTCTCTTAGGATTTAAAGTTGATGTAAATAGAAGTCGTGAGATTTATTATTCATTTGACAGTCACTAGGAGAATAATAAATCTCACAGTGGTTCAGTTCAATATGTCTTAACTCTTAAAACATATCAACATATCAACTAGAAGTCTCCACTTCTATGATCAAGACAAATCATCTTAGTTGATATATTATAGTCTTCGTAGATGAAATGCCCAATTTCATCACCGACTACGAACTAAAATTCTGAGTTTACAAAGAACTTGTGATTTATATCTTTCTGTGACTTTTCACATAAATCACATGCTATACATCTTATGGACTAAGATAATATCCCATTAGTTCATAAATAGTCTCATATAATTAAACAACTTAATTATTCATGACATGCCAATAAATTGGATTTTATGGCACCAATCCTAACAAAGACCACATCACCTAGCTGACCGTTGAATCGGACGACCCGGATTTGACTGTAAGCACTGACCGCTGACTTTGACTAGGACTCGTTGACTTTGAGTTCTGTTGACTTTGACTTTTTGCGTTAACCTTTGACCAAAAGTCAAAATTTTCGAAAGGGACTATCTTGCTCAGTTTTTCATGTAGATTCCAATTTTGGACTCCGTTTCTTCATTTGAAACTCCAAAATTGGCCAATTGGCACATTCTTCATTGTGGTTTCTTCAAAGGTATTCTTCAAGGCATCTCCAAGTGATCTTCTCATGCTTATCCAATCTTAAGCCTTCATCAAGCTTCTGCCTTGAGTTTGTGGGAGGGTGTTAGAGATATATATTAGACATATTAGCCCAATGTAATAGGCCCAAGCCCATTCCTGCTTGTACTAGTAGTCTAGGGTTTAGTCGCCTATATATACTCATGTTATGGTTCATTGTAACACAGGTTACTGTACTACACTCTTATACAATAAAGATGTAACCCTTAAGGGATTCCTCCGTGGATATAGGTTGGCAAAGCTGAACCACGTAACCTTCATGTTCTCGATGTTCCTATTCTATGCTTCCTCTTCCGCATCCACTCTAGCATAAACAACATGATATAACACATTGCGTTGCTAATAATAATATTTATATTTAACAATGATAAATGAAGTGTGTTTTTACATTGAGAACGACCACGCTTCCGCGGAGTTACTTGGTGACTCACATTGATTCTAGACAATGGTGTACACTAGACTAAGTGTAATGTTAACCTCCATTCGGAGCTATGTCATTTTTACTTAGAGGCTAAAGGAAAAACGACTAATTATTTTTGTTTGGTAAGAGTTACCATGATAGAATTAATAATGAGAATAATTTTCACCTAATCATAGTGATTGGTATGACCCCACTTCCGAGGAATATTAATTGCGGGATTAGGTTGTCATGCACCTAGTATAGTATGATTTTTGGATTCCATATTATATGGTTATGGATGCAAAATATAATGTCCTTGTATTTATGTTCATAGTCTTAAAATAAAGTTGTCATAATTTTGTTCTCAAGCTACTATTTTAAATGAATCACATTAACTAAAGAACAATTTTGGACATGGTGCTTAATGGAGCTGAAATACATAAATATGTTTTGATTCAACATTGCCATAATTTCCTATACATGATGCTTTTATAGGAGATAGCTTATGATATGATCATAGTCTCCATTGAAATGTTGAAATGTTACATTAGCTTTTATCTCAATTGTACTATTGCATGAGATGCAAGAGTTAGTACTAGACTTAGACTTTATATTAAGTCTAAATGAGATGTTTGGTATGAATCATATTGAGTGCTAAGAAAGACTTAAGGAGTTTCAATTCTATATCATTTTATGAAAATTTTTTAATTTTAAAATGAATTAGAATTCTTGGATGAAGAAATTAAATTTTAATCTCATATGGATATGATTCGCAAGTCCTTGTTAGAATCATTTGATCAATTCAAATTGTTTTGAAACTAAATTCTTTTTATGTTACCTAAATTGATGAGTGTGTTCTACGCAACGGAAGACATCCTAAAAGTTAAGGCTAGGATCAATATGATTTAATTCAAATTCTTAGCCTAAACCGAAAGGTAAGAGTGGTAAGAAGAGGAATTATAATAACAAACAGTTGGACAAGCTAGTTGTCGTAGTAGTTGCTGAAAGGAAATTAGACTCAAAAGAATGACCAAAAGGTAAGTATTTCTGTTTTGGTAAAGCTAAGCATTGTCCATGATTGTCCTCTAGATAGAAATTTACATGTTTTACTTTCTAAAGAGAAAGTTTTCATCCTTTGTAATTGTATGTTTTGGCACTTATGTCTATAGATCTTATTATTCTAAATGATATTCAAGATTGGTGAAAGATGGGCTTTTAGAACTGATAGGCCATAAACGTATTGACCCCTTGTGATTAAACCAATTAATTAATTAGCCAAGTTATTAATTAATCAATTTAACATGCAAACGCGTGGTAGCACAAACAAATCACCAACAACCTAATTAAGCAGTGAAAAAAAAATGATACGGTGATTTGTTTACGAATGGAGAAAAACCTGACTACAAAAAACCTCACCAAGTGATTTTCAGGTCACCACTCCCGAAACTCCACTATTATCACAACAAGTGGTTACAAGTAAAGGAATCCCAAGTACGTGACTAACCAATTGTGCGGATCCCAGTACGCGACTTCAATCACCAACTACAAAGAGATGTTGGCTGCAAAGTTCTTCAGTTCATCTACGATGAAGATCAAGAAGATGCTTGGTCACAAAACCCAAAGGTGCACATACACACCAACTTCTTTAGAAGAGATGAACTAGGGAAAAACTTTGTCTCTGGTCACAATTTGCTTGAACAGAGTTTGCTTAATGCTTGTACAACTTGTGAACACTTTGACGGCCCTTAAAACAATCCTTTTATATGTTTAGGGTTAGAAGAAAAGAAGGCCTAAAAACATATTCACGGATCCCAAGAAATTAAATCAAAAAATCTGATTTTATAAATCTCGACAGATAGCAAGGTGTCGAGAAGCTATTAAGCAGGTGTCGAGCTTTAATGAATATGCACTTCTTCAGCTTGTTTCTTGGACAGACCTGATGACTTCAACACTTGATTTTGAAATCTTATTTTCTTGAAGTATTAAAAATATCTAGAACTATCCAATTACAAGTTGAGTGCATTTTGTGAAAGGATTAGCCAATTACATAAAAGAATGACATATGTTCTTTAACAAGTGAAAACCACATATATCCTAACAATCTCCTCCTTTGGCAATCTGTGATAAAATCACAACAAACAAATGAACATATGAGAGAAGTCATAAATCACTCAACTCATATTCACTTGCTAAATACAATAAAATCTATCCTAACACAAACTCTTGAAAAACTTTGCAAGAAGAGAGTTTATGGCAAGTAGACTTTAACAACCTGTATTTTTGAAACACTTTCAACAAAACTCATCAAGGCATCTTTGTGTAAAACAGAAATAATAGATTGCATACAATAATAAGAAGCATGTGTATAAAGATAGAAAAGAAAACAACACATGAAGAGGTAGGTGAAAGAAACATACATCCACATATAAAGAATATAAGTATAATGTATGTAAAAACTGGTCACAAGACCTAATGTACAAGAATAATATATCTAATAAGGTAGAAAAGAAAAAGATACATCATATCCTCACTACATCCCTCATATCAACACTCTCCCCCCAACAAAATGTCCTACACTAACTCTCCCCCTAAGTATGACTACTTTCAGTATCCAAAACTACTTCCCCTTTTTGCCACGAGTGACAAAGGGTAAAAGTGGCAAGTAGACATCTCATCGATAGAGCATCTCCATCATTATCTGCAGCGTCATCGTCATCACCATCATCATCATCATCCTTAGCATCAAAATCAGAAGCCACTGGAGAAGGTGAAGAAGGAGTAGCCTCAGGAGTAAAACCACCCATAGTCACCTACCGTCGTGCAATACGACCGACACAAACGTTCACTTGATACAACTCAGTAGAGAGTGTATTAAGGCGAGCATCCATGCGCTGCAGCTGCGCCATGATGTCTCCAAGTGATACATTGCCCATGGAAGTGGAGGGAGTGGATATGGATAGAGCTGAATGAGATGGAGCTGGACGGGAGGAAGAAGTGGAATCCGGCTGTTGCGACCTAAACTGCGTTGCACTACATTTTACGATAGTGGCGTCTATGGCACAAATGTGTGTGAAGTGGTCGGACACAGGAAAAGGGACAGAAAAATGGCGTAAGATCCTCGTGATAGCGGAAGGAAAGATGAGCTTATCATGGGATGCCGAATCTAAATGAACATCTATGATAGAAAGAATGAAATGAGAAGGAAAGTCTATGGTAAGATGCTCAAGAAGAGATAGCAAAAATCGAGCACGAGGCTCTGTGATGGAGTTGTAGTGAAAGAGTGGATGAAGTACGAAAGTCATCACCAAGTTCATGAAGCGAGGGCCTTTAGCAAAAGGTTTACATGGTGTATACTAATGCTCACCCCAATCAACAGGGCGCTCACAAAAAGCAGCCATGAGCTCATCTTTGGACACAGTTCGCAGGGGCTCACAACTAGGATAGTCAGGATGCTCTATCCTAGGAACCTGAAGCACAACCACAACAAGCTGCAGTATGACAGGAATGTGTGGACCTCGAACGCGAGTAAAAAAGAGAGGTATTGAACGATCAATCCCGTGCATGTTGGAGTAAAACTTCTAAATCAGCACGAGAGGACAAGTGACTGGGACGTCACACAGTGACTCTCATCCTCGACTATGAATGACAGAGGGTGGGTCAGTGTCGGCAAAGTCCGCCAAAATGACTTGGCGTTTCGAATGAACACCTCGTCTAGAGAAGCTCTCCGAGAAAGCCTTATGAGCATCCTCATCATGGAACTGAATGTTAGAAGGAGTAGGATCAGAAGATGAAGATGTCCTAAAATGCAGAGGGTTTTGGGACAGAGCAGACTTACGTTTAGGTGCTATAGATACAACTAACGTAAACACAAAAAGAGAGAGAGAGAACTAATCAGAAAAGTCCTAAGCAATTCAAATATATCAATTATATTGAAAAGAGAGTACATATGCATGGGGAATGCATGAACATGTGACATGCAAAAGAAAATTCATCATGGGCTCAGCCCAATCCAATCCTACTAGCACACAAGCATATTTCACACATCTAAATGCATGAGAATACCATTATAATGCAAATGTGATGCAATGTATGAGTTTTTAAATGCATTTAAGTGAAAACCCAACCCAAAATTTCAAGAAACACTCAACAATTTTGAAAAACCCCAAAATTTTTCCAAAAAAAATCCCAAATCCTAGGTTTCAAAACATGAAATGCATGAAGAATGAAGAGATAAGAGAGCATACCAAGTGATTTGAAGCAAGGATAGGCCGAAAATCACGTGGATTGAAGGTTTTGAGTGAGAAAAGAGTGTTTGGGAGTGAAAAGAGAGAGTCTGTCGAGAGAGAGATCGAGAAAAGCGAGAACTAGATCGTAGAAGGAGCTTATATAGGAACCTTAGTAAATCTCGACAGTTAAGGTGTTGAGACAACTGTCGAGACAGGTGTCGAGAAAATGAATTCAAAATGGTTTTTCAAGAAGATAAAAATATAGACATGAATGCAATCCAACATACAACTCAACCAATGATTCAATCAACATATCAAGTTCTCAAAATTTATCTCTCAACAGAAAATTTAAGCACATGGATCCTCAAAAACACACACACACACACACACTAAACAAGTCTAACCAATTTTATATTTCAAAAATAAGTCAAGACAGTTTAGTGAACATACATTAGCACATGTAAAATCTTGTGATGGCCAAATCACGTTGTACCTGCACATGTATCAAGAGTAGCAAAAAATATTACATTTTGTGTGTGAAAAACATCGCAAGATTGCATATGTGTATACATGTTATGACGATCTGAGATATGAGAAAATAATTTTAGCTCATGCACAATCATAACTGATTGATAGGGACTATCACCTTCGAGGTACATCCTATAACTCCCACATCTCCTAGAATACACGCTTGCATATATTTAAAGCATTTCTTTTAATCTTTTTTCTTTTTATTTTCTTTGCATATTTTCTTTTATTTTAGCATATCATGCATGGGCATATAAAAGAAAGAAAAAAAATACCCAAGATGTTAAGCAATTGACACTGCACTTTTACTATGCTGGAGCATACGGGTGTCTTTGACACTACACTTTTGCTATGCCGAAGCATATAGGTGTCATATTATGATTGGCAGGCAACAGTTGTGAGATGGTTATTTATGCATTTCTCTTAGGATTTTCTAGTCCTTCCCGTCAAAAAGAGTGATACGAGTGTTAAGTTCAAGAGATAACTAAATCTTACTCATCACAAACAAGAGCCACAAAGCTCACTTGCTTAGTTGTACATAGGAATGCTCATCTAAGCTACAAAAGATACAAAGTTTAGAAACTTTGTTTCAATGGCCATCCAAGGTACACAAGTACCAATGTACACAAAACACACACTGTTTTTGTATTTTTCATTTTTTTAATATTAAAAACAAAATAAACAAAATTGAAAGCAAACAAACAAAAACATGTTAAATAAAGCAAAGCATAAAATTAGACTAACTCAAAACAAATACAAAATACACAAGTAATGCAACAAACAAAAACAAGAAGATAGAAGAAAGTGATGAAATCACTTAGAGTCCTTTTTCTTCCACACCTTGGAAAAATCTTTCCTTTGATTAAACCCTTGAACCGGCAGTGAGGGGGAAGAATTGAAACCACTTAAGTTTGAAAGGAGCATAAAGGCTTTGAGAAGATCACCAAGAGGAGCAGGAGAGGATTGAAACTGATTTTGGCTTCCAGACACGATCATACCGTTGCTATGTTGAGTGGCTAACCACTTATAGCAATTTGGTTGAGTATGACTGGCAGCTTAACAATGATGACAAAGATGCTGCTTCTTCTGTTTAGGCTTTTGAGAGTTAGCCTTCTTAGCCCTAGGGTTTTTAACATCTTTCTTATCCTGCTTAGGGGGTGCTCCTAAGATAGATTTACCCTTGTCTAAGTTCTCACTAGCTAATTCAATTTTATCATCAGTGTTCTCAATTTTAGTATTATTCGCAGGAGAAACAAAAACAGTAGCACTAGTAGAAGCAGTATTAGAGGAAGAAAAACCATACCCTAAACCTGTTCGATCCGAACCAGATTTCTGAATGCTGAGCATCTCATCAAGCTTTACACTTAAAGTTCTCTCTAATTGAGCTCTGACTTGAAACAGCTTCGCTTTAAGCTTCTTGGTTGTCTCAACCAAGAAATTGTTCTCAAATCTTAGTGCACCAATCGTTTGATTAGCTTCATCAAACTTTGTGGAAAGCTTCTTATGATCAAGTTCCACATCACTGAGTTTCTTGGTGGCTAGCCTATACAATTTCTCATGCTTCTCAGAGAGCTTGTAAAGCTTCTCATATGCCATATGGATATCATTTTGATCATCTATCTTCTCAAATTTAGACTCCACCAGTTCTTCTTCTTCGTCCACTTCTTCAACAATCCCTTCAGTAGGATTGACTGTGGCAGTGAAGACATTTAAGATTTGTCATCCTCATTATCGGAATCATCTTCAGGCTCAGTGTCACTCAAGGTTGCAGCAAGTGCCTTACTCTTCCCAATGCTCTTGAGATATGTGGGACATTCATGCTTAGTGTGACCGAATCCATGACATCCAAAACACTTTGGTCCTGCTAGAACAGTGTACTGACTGCCATCCTTAGCATCCTTTTTCCCTTTATCTTGCCCCTTAGACTGAAAAGAACTAGATTGTTTGCGGTTCTTATCAAAGCTCCTCCCATTGGCATTCGTCATAAATTTCTTGAATTGCCTTGTAATGTAGAACTTCATCTTGGAATCTTTATCATTGGAAGACTCATCTGTGTCACTGCTCTTTGCCTTCAAGGCCGTGCTCTTGCTTTTACCTGACTTGCCAATCCTAGATAGTCCTAGCTTGTAGGTCTGCAAGTTTCCAACCAGCTCAGTCAAAGGAATCTTGTCAATATCCTTTGATTCTTTGATTGCTGTAATCTTTGCATGGAATCTCTCGGGTAGAGATCTGAGCACTTGCCTCACAATCTTGGGTTCATAAATGGTTTCTCCAAGATTGAAGGCTAAGTTCACTATGTCCTTGAGCTTGGCATAGAACTCATCAAACGACTCATCCTCCTCCATCTTTATTTCTTCAAAGCTTGTAGTGAGCCTTTGAAGCTTTGAATCCTTGACAGCCTTTGTACCCTTATAGGTTGTTTGGAGGATGGTCTATGCTTCATTTGCAGTTTTTGTGGATGATATCTTCTTAAACTCCTCATTGGTGATAGTACTGAATAAGGCATTCAATGCTCTGCTGTTGAAGTTTGCCGCCTTGATCTTTGCTTCATCCTAATCGGCCGGCGCTTCTTTTGGCTTGGTCCAGCCAATCTCTACAGCTTGCCATACTTTCTCATTTAATGACTATAAGAAAGCTCTCATGCGTACTTTCCAGTATGCATAGTTAGTGCCATCAAATAAAGGAGATATAATTAATGACTGTCCTCTATCCATGACAAACAGGGGTCAATGGATCAACACAACAAAGATTAAACCTAATCAGAGTGTGCCCGCTCTGATACCACATGATAGGCCACAAACGTATTGACCCATTGTGATTAAACCAATTAATTAATTAGTCAAGTTATTAATTAAACAATTTAACATGCAAATGCGTGGTAGCACAAACAAATCACCAATAACCTAATTAAGGAGTGAAAAATAAGTGACACGGTGATTTGTTTATAAATGGGGAAAAACCTGATGCAAAAAACCCCACCGGTGATTTTCAGGCCACCATTCTCAAAACTCCACTATTATCACAACAAGTGGTTACAAGTAAAGGAATCTCAAGTACCTTACCAATCTACAGTTGAACCCTTACCCCAATACCCAATTGGACTTGTTTTGTAGTGACAGTTCCCCTTTTCAATGCACAGCTCCCAAGTACATAATTAACTAACTGCACGAATCCCAGTACGCGACTTCAATCACCCACTAGAAAGAGATGTTAGCTACAAAGTTCTTCAGTTCATCCACGATGACGTTCAAGAAGATGCTTGGTCATAAAACTCAAAGATGCACATACACAACAACTTCTTCAGAAGAGATGAACTAGGGCAAAATTTTGTCTCTGGTCACATTTTGCTTGAACAGAGTTTGCTCAATGCTTGTGTAACTTGTGAACACTTTGACGGTCCTTAAAATAATCCTTTTATATGTTTAGGGTTAGAAGAAAAGAAGGCCCAAAAACATATTCACGGATCCCAAGAAATCAGATCAGAAAATCTGATTTTATAAATCTTGACAAATAGCAAGGTGTCGAGAAGCTATCGAGCAGGTGTCGAGCTTTAATGAATGTGCACTTCTTCAGCTTGTTTCTTGGATAGACCTGATTACTTCAACACTTGATCTTGATACCTTGTTTCTTGTAGTGTTAAAAACATCTAGAACTACCCAATTACAAGTTGAGTGCATTTTGTCAAAGGATTAGCCAATTACATAAAAAAATGACATATGTTCTTTAACAAGTGAAACCACATATGTCCTAACAAGAACCATTATTTTATTATATTCCCAGTCTATGAATTCTATTTAGAGGATAATAAGATCTAGGTTCCTTTTTGTAAAGAAATGAAGTTCCAATGACTTCTTTAAGTTAGTGCATACATAAAGGAGGAATAGGGCTCTTTCAAAGGTAAATTGTTCTAGAAGAAAACCGTCAGAATTTGTCAGAGGAAAACTATAAAATACATTTAGAAATGAGATGGTTGTATTAGATACACCACAAGATATTATTCTGTAGATAACTATTACATCGGTTCAATATAGTAGTGGGAGGATTATCAATTACCAAATAAATTTACTTTTAAAATAAACTTTTGAAGTCATTCCATAAGGATATGAATTTAATCCTCGGTCCTACGTAAAGGTAATAGATGTTATGAATATGGATTACTGGATCAAGGTTATGTGAATAGAATTGGATTCTATTTAAAGTCTAGAACTTGTAGAGGCGCCTAATGGCATTAAGCCTTTTGGTTTCAAATAGGTCTACAAGTAAATGAGATTGATAGATTAGAAGGTGCAAATCTTCAAAGTCAAGACTAATGACGAAAAGATTTATTTGGAAAGAATTGGTTCGACTATGAAAAGATTTTTTCACTAATAGTCAAGTTTGACTATATCTAGATTCTCTTATTCATTATATTTCATTTGGATAAAATATGGCAATGAATATCAAGAAAGTTTCTTTTAGTAGCAATCTTGAGGAAGACATCTATACGATGTAACTAGACTTGTTCATAACAAAGAACCAGTAGTGTTTAGTATGCAAGTTGCTTAAAGTCCATTTATGGACTAAAGCAAGCATCTAAATCATAAAATATCATATTTGATCAAGCAATCAAATTATTTGATTTTGATCAAGTATTTAAAAGCCTTATGTGTGTAAAAGTTATATAGAATAATAATTTTTTTTAATGTATGTTGATGACACTCTAATCATTTAGAATGATGTAGAGTTATTGTTATCAATGGAGTTATTGTCAGCAATGCATACAAAAAAATGCAAGATGCACAAATGCATGAATATATGGCATCTAATGCATTAAAGGTCCTACAAGGATTGAAAGAATTAGATCAAGGACCAAAAGAGCAAAAACTTAACCATAGGAACCTTTCCTCATTCAAACAGAATGGTTGTTTGGAATGAGTGTCTCATGAGAAGTGAGACAAGGGTTGGAAGAATGAGAACCGGAGATGCACATAGACAAGGAGTTAAGAGCACTAAACACTTTTTTTAACAACATGCTATTTTCACTTAAATCCGGTTTACTATTTTTAGCACAACTTGCAAGAAGCTTAAGTTTCTTTTTTCTTTTGATTCTTTTAAAAGCTTGAAACTTAGAGCAATGAGGTCTAAGATGACCAAAGGCACTACAATTGTGACAAATAATGTGTTTAGGTCTACTAGGCCTTTTGGGAAGGGATCTAGCAACATGAGTTTGTTCTCTCTTTAACTTGGGGCATTGAGGTCTTATGTGATCGATCATACCATAGTAGTGGCAATTAGGAACAAACTTAGATCCACTTAATTCCTTAAGATGGGACCTAAACAGAGGCTTAGGCTTAAGAGCCTTTCTCTCCATCTTTTTATTTCTTTTTTGTGGAGGAATGTACACCGATTTGTCCTTTGAAGTAGAACACACAATAGGCACGAAATCAGGTACCACAACATGATTGCAACATATATTTTCTTCCTTTTTAGCAACAGGTTCAGCAATCAAATATTTAGCATGCATCTTAAGAGATTCATTTTCACATTTAAGATCATCAACAAGTTTATTAGACAAAACAAGTTTAGCATCCAAGTCCATATTCAAACATTCAAGCTCTTTCAACTTTTCAAGAGAATTATCAGCAAGCTTCTTATACTTTTCAACTAATTTATTGGATTCATTGAGCTTAGCAATCAAATCATCATTTTCACAAATAAACTTGCTTAAATTCTTATGAAACTTCTTAGCTCCTTTTTTCAAGAGTTTGTCAACAACACCCATAGATTCAAGTAACATGTCATCACAATTATGAAGATTAACACTCATAGAGGCATTTTCACAAACACATGGCATGTTACAATCAACAACATCCATAGAAGCATATAAAGTATTATCCATGGCAAAAATACACAAGGGGTCAAGGATCACACTTAGGTAATGAAACCAAAACAAGTGTACCAGCTCTGATACCAATTGAAAGCTCGAAAATGTGTTGAAAACACAAGAGCTGTTTAGACCCCCAAATTAAAGTTACGGCTCGATAGATTTTATACTAACTTAATACTAAGTGTAGAATAGTGTAAATGCAAGCGAATAAACAAACAAGCTACTCTAATCCATAATCATAATAACATAGCAGTAAAATGGAATGTAAAAGAGTAAGGAAGAAGGATGCAAACACAAACACAACATAGTGATGTGTTATCGAAGAGGAAACTGAAGAACTTGGCAAAAAACCTCTCTGCCGCACTCCGAGCGGTAATCGATCCACTAGACAATCAGTTAGGATACATGAGTTAGCAAGAAACCTTCTAAGCCAAATCTACCCGATGTACCTAAGCCCTCTAAGCACCTACTTCAACAAGGCTTCTCGGAAACGTATCTTGTCTAACTTTTCGAATCTCTCAATATGCCCGATTTCATCCACCAAGCCTCACCGGCTTCTTTTGGCAAATCCCCAAAGTTTCATAAGATCCAAAACACTCTATACACTCTGAATAGGTGTGGGTTGTGTTTGGGTACAAATCTCCTCTCAAGGTAAGACAATGGGAGAGGGAAGGAGAAGAGGCTACAATGATTTCTCAGTAAGGATGAGTAGCTCTCTCTCTAAAAGATGGGTGTGTGTGTTGTAGAAAACCTATCTAGGGTTTTTCTTTCTGAATTGTCTCTCTTACATTTGTGGGTAATGAAAGTATATATATTGTGGATGAAGGATAAAAAAGTCAATCTTAAAAATCCTCCAAGTAGAATGTTTCGCATCTACCTCACGGAAAGGCCTTACCCACGAGACACTCGCGAAAACGATAGCCTAGCACGACTCTTCAGCTTTCATGCCCTAGAGTGCTCCTCACATGCCCTTTTCGCGGGAACCCTTCTCGTGAACTTCTTGTGAGCTAGTCGCAAAATGCACTGACCTTCAATTAGGCTTGAATCTTCACCAACTTCATGCTGAACCCAATACAATAAAATCTCACAAAATACAAGGAACAAAATAAAAGCAATTACAACACTTTTTGTCATGGAATAAAACCAACATAAAACATACTTATCCCATGAAGACCTTGCTAAAAGGTCTTATACTAAAATGTGAGCTGTATGGGTACTGTTCATGGTCATTTCCTCATAAATACGGCCAGCTAAGTAGTTGTAGTGCATTTAATGTGGAGGGGATGGCTGCTTTGTTCTTCCTTTTTCTTCTCTTCCTTGTTCAATGCCAAGTTACCCTTTTCCACTTTCGGGTTGCGCTGTGTCCCTTTTAACTCTGTCCCTCAGCTTTCTGAGGTTAGGTGGCATCCTCAGTGCCTTGGCCAACTGTGGTCGTTCAACCTTTATATGAATTCGGGAAGTACTTTCCGAGGACACCTCACAAATATTCCCTAAGGTATACCTCCTTGGAAATTCCCTCACCCCCTCTATTAACTGTCTCGGGTCTTCATCCCCCCACAGATATATTTCAACAATTTACTTTGTGATAAAGCAAAAATTAAGCAACATACAGATCTATATATAAGCAAAAACTCAAAAATATGTGATAGGCAAAAAAACAATAAATAGATTCTAAATATACAAGAAGAAATCTGCAAGATAATTAGAAAAAATGCACAGACCAAATGTGTAAAGGATGATTAAAACTATAAGGTTGAATTTAATCAACCATTCTGTTGGCTTTATTCAGTGCCAAATTTGCTTGTAATTTAGCAATTAGTAACCCTGTATTTAGGTGGGAATCATGTAAGGGTAGTGAGTGAGAGAGTGTGAAGAAATGCTTAAGATTGTGCAAGGATGCAGAGACTCGCGGCTGGGACTCGCGGGTGACTCACAATTGGCAAGCCACCAAATGCAGTACACGAGTGAAGCATGCGAAGAAGATGAACAGTCACACCAGCTGGAGCACTATAGGATAAAAAGTCCAGCCTGGCCGTTCTGTTAGCTCACGGCTTGAACTTATGACTCAATCAAGTTGCGAGGCCAAGCCGCCAGCCAGCCTTGTTTTGAAAAACCTGACTCTTCGCATTCCACTCCCACCCCAGTATAAATACCCCTTATACCCACAAAATGTAGAGAGCTTCTAGAGAGAATTTTGAGGGAGAAACCCTAGAGAAAAATAAGATTGACTCATCCACAATCTTTACATAGAGACTCTTTAAATTCCTCTATTCTTACCCTCTTAATTGTTACATCCTTGAGAGGTTCTTACCCAAATCTTTTTCTCACCATACCCACATCTGTGAAAAGGCTATTTGGTGCCTTGGGAAGCAATTAGGAAGGGACTAATTGTTATTGGTTAATGCTATGGGCTATAGTGGAATCTAGTAAACTAAAGAAGCGTAGAGGCTGTCCATGTATCCCAACTTCATTCTTTTGTGGATAATTGACTGCTTGAAGGGCGGCGAAGAGGTTTTACGCCGAAGGCTTCGATTTCCTCTTCGATAACACATCGTTGTGTTGTCCTTGTGTTTGCATCTCTCTTCCCTTAATCTTTGCCATTTAATTTCTGCTATAGATGTGATTTTATTTGGTTTAAATTGTTTATCAATTCTGGTATAAGCTTATATTCATTTTCCGTACATACATTGTTTGATATTAAGCTTGAATTGGTAATTTGTAAATTGGGGGTCTAAACGTTCATAGTGGTTTCTACACTATTTGACCATTCAATTGGTATCAAAGCAGGTGCACTTTCTGTGGTTTAAATACCTTACTGCGATCCTTGACCCGTATTGAGATGGACCAGTCTCAATCTTTAAATGCACCACCATATTTTGATGGTAACAACTATGCCTTTTGGAAAGTTAGGATGAGGGCATTTTTGTGTTCAATGGATCAAACCGTTTGAGATGTGGTGGATATTGGATGGACTAGGTCAGAGGCTGCCAAATCCACATGGGATAAGGCAACCCTCCCGACGTCTAATGCAAATAGCAAATCACTTAACGCTATTTTTTGTGGTGTGTCTCCAGATGAGTTCCATAGGATATCTCACATTTCTATTTCCAAGGAGGCATGGCAGATATTGGAGGCCACGTATAAAGGAACAAAGAAAGTGAAGGATACCGAGCTGCAGATGCTGACCACTCATTTCGAGGAGCTGAAAATGAGTAAGGACGAGTCTTTTGACTCTTTCTATAGCAATTTGAATGAAGTAGTTATCGGAAAGTTCAACTTGGGGGAGAAAATGGAGGACTCTAAAGTTGTGAGGAAAATCCTTCGTTCGTTGTCAGAGTGCTTCCGTGCCAAAGTGACAGCGATTGAAAAGAGCAAGGACCTTGATGATATCAAAGTCCAAAACTGATTGGCTTACTTCAGACCTATGAATTGTCATTGTCCACACAAAGGAAGAGTAAATCTCTTACTCTTAAGACAGTTGATGAAGGGTCGAAGCTCATGACTCATCGAATGAGGGTGTTGTCGATAAAGATGTGGTATATTTGGTGAAGAACTTCCGAAAGTTCTTAAAATTCAATAACAATGGAAAATTTGGTGGCAAAGGGAAATTCCAAAATTCTGGGAAGAAGAAAAAGGAATTCAAAAGGAAAGATGGAAAGGAATCCCAATCCACACAAGGAATCATATGCTTCGAGTGCAACAGACACAAACATTTCAAGAAAGAGTGCCCCAACTGTTTGAAATCAAAGCGCAAGGCATATGCCATAACTTTTAGTGACTCCGATTCATCCAATTCTGACTCTGAGGAAAGCTGTGATGGAGAAGGGAATTACTCCACTTTTATGACCATTGCCCATGTTAAGTCTTCGAAGGACTTGAATTTGCTTGTACAAGAGCTTGGGGAGCATAGTGATGAGGAATCAATGGGAATTGTAGAAGAATCAGATGTTGAAGAAGATGAGAGTACAAGAGGCCTTCAAGAAAACTTCAATTCACTCCTTGAGAAATTAAGAGAATATGCACGTATGGCCAAGACAGCTATGAAAAAGATGAAGAAGGCAGAGGAGGACTATAGAAGTCTCCTGGTGCGACATAAGGAGGCAAAGTGTGAGATAGAGACGTCGAATGGAGAGCTGACTGAAACCTATTCAAAGATAAAATTTCTTGAGCTTGAGGTAGTTCAAGCAAATGCCAAGGTAGAGAGGGCCTCCACCAAGAAACTAGATGATGTCATTTGCTCTAAAAAATAGTTCTCAAACAAATCCGGGTTGGGATATACCGGAAAAAGTAGTTCAACTGTAAAAATCACTAAAGAAGTGAAGTTTGTGCAAGCCAATGAACCTGTAGTAGTTGCTTCTACACTTAAGATAGTAGGGGATGAAAAGAGGAAGAACATGGCTGACCAAAGGGTGTTGAACAAGCCCCGTAATCAATCAATAATCAAACTTGAAGCTAAAGGGAAATCTCTTCCAAGATCACAAAGAGGTCCGAGAACGAACCACTTTTGCCATCATTGTGGACTTCAAGGACACACAAAATCAAACTGTCATAAGCTTAGAGCATTGAAAAATGCAACTAATCAAAGGTCAAGAGGACCAAGAAATGACAAGAGGACTTGGGCTGTTGAGTCATCAAGAGGTCGAAATGGTGATCTCGGTGTGATAGATGTAACTAAGATGACTAGTGCATTCACCACCTGCTTGGAAAGCTTCAATAGAAGGTTCGAAAATTCTAACTCTTGTACCCAATCCTACAGGGATATCACCCCAAACGCACATGACGTGTGGGTGAAGAGGGATACTTATGCATAAGCATTACAACATGTCCATGCATTAATTCTTCCTATGCTTTGTGAATTACTTTCTCCGCCCAACAAAATGTTCTACACTAACTCTCCCCCTAAGTATGACTACTCTCAATATCCAAAACTACTTCCCCTTTTTTTTACGAGTGACAAAGGGTAAGAGTGTCAAGTAGACATCTCATCAGTAGAGCTAGCATCTCCATCATCATCCAAAGCATCATCGTTATCACCATCATCATCATCATCCTCAACATCAAAATCAGAAGCCACCAGAGGAGGTGGTGAAGGAGTAGTATCAGGAGTAAAACCACCCATAGTCTCCTGCCGTCATGCAATACGATCGACATAAACGTTCACCTGATACAACTCAGTAGAGAGTGTATCAAGGCGAGCATCCATGCACTGTAACTGCGCCATGATGTCTCCAAGTGATACATCTGTTAGGATTAGTGACCTTAAATCTTTTTGTATGATGCCATGTATGATATTAAGTGTGACATTGTGTTTGACATTATGTATGACTTAATATTATGTTTAATAAATTTGTTTTATTATTATCTTAAATAATGGTAACATGAATATTCGGACATTATCACATAGTCCATGAGATGCATAGTATGTGATTTATGTGAAGATTCACAGAAGATATAAATCACAAGTTCTTTGTAAACTCAGAATTATAGTTCGTAGTCGGTGATGAAATTGGGCATTTTATCTGTGAAGACTATAACATATCAACTACGATGATTTGTCTTGATCATGGAAGTAGAGACTTCTAGTTGATGTGTTAATATGTTTTAAGAGTTAAGACATATTGAACTGGACCGCTGTGAGATTTTTTATTTTCCTAAAGACTGTCAAATGAATAATAAATCTCATGACTTACATTTGCATGAACTCTTAATCCTAAGAGAATAATGGACCTGATCATAAGGTGTAGGTTGCTTTGATATATCAGGAGTGAGATCTAAAGTAACGGTCAAAACCTTAGTATATTGGGCAGCCACATTTAGTGTTGATGGAACATATATTCTCAAGATGGAATTCATAGTCTCTTAACGGAGATATAAAATATTCTCTTGAGATAAGTTTAATGGGTTTGTTATTCGGAGAGTTAGGCCTAACCACTTTAGTAAGTAGTTACTAAAGTATATATTTATGAAATTAGTTTTCATAAATATATGATGAATAACTTAAAGGATTAAACCGGGTACTCAAGGATCAAGATGTAGTAATTTACAAAGTGACAGTCTACATTAATGACTTTGTATTACTACGAATATTTTATGAAGGGGTTACATGTATAATAAAGTCATGAGATATAATTATAGGTAAGGCCTAGAGTGCAACTATATTTATATAGTGGTATTAAATATAGTTAATGGTAACTTTGGACTTGTCAAAAGTTGACAGAAAAGTCCAAGGCCCATTGGAGCTAGTGTCTTATTGGTCCCTTTTGGTCCCACTCCAAGCCACACACTTAAGCCCAATTGGAAAGGCCCAAGTGGCCAGCCCAATTAGATTATTGGTTAGATACAAAAGGGAAAAATGTACAAAATTTTTTGTGTATGCAAGAAACATCATTGTGAAATGGTGTGCATGTGAGTTTTTGTCACTCACTAGTCATCCCTTTGTTACCAATTGAGAGACCACACATCTTGGGCGTTAGTGGAATTGGAGTGAAGATTAAAAGTAGTCCCAAGTGCTTCAATCTTTGTTTTGAAATTCACCGCTTCAAGGTACGATCTCTTGTTCTCAAATTCTGAAATTTACTTAGTACGTGTTATCAATATCGAATGAAGTAGATTCGTTTAAAACTTATTTTCCACTGCATTTATCTTTATTTCCATCAACATCACCCATGGAAGTGGAGGGAGCGGATGTGGATGAGTTGAATGAGATGGAGCCAGACGGGAAGGAGGAGTGGAATCCAGCTATCACTACCTAAACTGCGCTACACTATGTTTTACGGTAGCGGCGTTTATGGCACAAATGTGTGTGAAGTGGTTGGACACAAGAAAAGGGACAGAAAAATGGCGTAAGATCCTCGTGACAGCGGAAGAAAAGATGAGCTTATCACGGGACACTGAATCTTAATGAACATCTACGATAGAAAGAATGAAATGAGAAGGAAAATCTATGGTAAGATGCTCAAGAAGAGATAACAAAAATCGAGCACGAGGCTCTGTGATGGAGTTGTAGTGAGAGAAAGGATGGAGTACAAAAGTCATCACCATGTTCATGAAGCGAGGGCCTTTAGCAAAAGGCTTACTTAGTGTATACCGACGCTCACCTCAATCAACAGGGCACTCACAAAAAGCAGCCATGAGCTCATCTTTGGACACAGTCCGCAGACGCTCACAATTAGGATAGTCAGGATGCTCTATCTTAGGAACCTAAAGCACATCTGCAATAAGTTGCGGTGTGACAGAAATGCGCGTACCTCGAACACGAGTGAAAATAAGAGGAACTGAACGATCAATCTCGTGCATGTTAGAGTAAAACTCCTGAATAAGCACGAGAGGACAAGTGATCGGGACGTCACACAGTGACTCCCATCCTCGACTGTGAATGACAGAGGGAAGTCCGCCAAAATGACTTGGCATTTCGAATGAACACCTCGTTTCGAGAAGTTCTCTGAGAAAGCCTTACGAGCATCCTCATCACAGAACCAAATGTTAGAAGGAGTAGGATCAAAAGATGAAGATGTCCTAGAATGCAGAGGGTTCTAGGATAGAGCAGACTTATGTTTAGGTGCCACAGACACGACTAACGTAAAAAAAGAGAGATAGAGAGAGAGAGAGAGAGAAATACTTAGAAAAGTCCCAAGAAATTCAAATATATCAAATATATTGAAAAGAGAGTACGTATGCATGGGGAATGCATGAACATGTGACATGTAAAAGAAAATTCATCATGGGCTCAACCCAATCCAATCCTACCAGCACACAACCATAATGCATACATCTAAATGCATGACAATACATTTATAATGCATATGTGATGCAATGTATGAGGTTTTAATCACTTTTAAATGAAAACCCAACCCAAAATTTCAAGAAACACTTAACAATTTTGAAAAACCCCAAAATTTTTCAAAAACCCCAAAACTTAGGTTTTAAATCATGAAATGCATAAAGAATGAGAGATTAGAAGCTTACCAAGTGTAGAAAAACTTGAAAAATCTTGAAGAAACCTTAAGGAGCAAGTTTGGAGTAAGATGAAAGAGTATGGGAGAAAAAACAAAGAGCTATCGAGAAGGAGATTGACAGAAATGAGAACCGGATCGCGCAAGGGGTGTTTATATAGAAACCTCAGTAAATCTTGACAGATGAGGTGTTGAGAGGTGTCAAGACATCTGTCGAGGTAGGTGTTGAGAAAAATGGCCTTCAACAGCTGCAGGTGTCGAGAGGTATCAAGGAACAAGAATCACCTTCAAGGAACAGAAGTTTGATTGATCCACCAGGTGTCGAGAAAGTGTCGAGATTGCGATAAGAAAAAGCTTGAGAAGCTCAACAGATAGCTAGGTATCGAGGAGGTGTCGAGCTAGCATTTCAAAACAGTTTTTCAAGAAGAGAAAAACACAGACATGAATGCAATTCAACATACAACTCAACCAATGATCCAATCAACATTCTAAGCTCTCAAAATTATCTCTTAGCAGAAAATTTAAGCACATGGATCCTCAAAAACACACACACACACACACTAAACAAGTCTAACCAATTATATATTTCAAAAACAAGTCATGACAGTTTAGTGAGCATATATTAGCACATGTAAAACCTTTGTGATGGCTAAATCACATTGTACCTGTACTTGTATCAAGAGTAGCAAAGAATATTGCATGTTGTGTGTGAAAAATATCGCAAGATTGAATATGTGTATACAAGTTATGACGATCTGAGATATAAGGAAATAATTTTAACTCACACACAATCATAACTGTTTGATGGGGACTATCACCTTCGAGGTACATCCTATAACTCCCACATCTCCAAGAATACACGC
Source organism: Quercus suber (assembly GCF_002906115.3). Classification (NCBI taxonomy): domain Eukaryota; kingdom Viridiplantae; phylum Streptophyta; class Magnoliopsida; order Fagales; family Fagaceae; genus Quercus; species Quercus suber. Next base: position 253,974 of record NW_027069549.1, read on the forward strand.
TTGCAACCATATTTAAAGCATTTTTTTTTTATCTTTTTTCTTTTTATTTTCTTTGCATATTTTCTTTTATTTTAGCATATCACGCATGGGCTTATGAAAGAAAGAAAAGAAATACCCAAGATGTTAAGCATTTGACACTGCACTTTTGCTATGCCGAAGCATATAGGTGTCATATTATAATTGGCGGGCAGTAGTGGTGAGATGATTATTTATGCCTTTCTCTTAGGATTCTCTAGTCCTACCCGTCAAAAAGAGTGATACGAGTATTAAGTCCAAGAGATAACTTAATCTTACTCATCACAAACAAGAGCCACAAAGCTCACTTGCTTAGTTGTGCATAAGAGTGCTCATCTAAGCTACAAATGATACAAAGTTTAGAAAACTTTGTTTCAATGGCCATCCAAGGTACACAAGTACCAAAGTACACAAAACACACACTGTTTTTGTATTTTTCTGATTTTTCAATTTTTTAATTTATTTTAAAACAAAATAGTCAAAACTGAAATCAAACAAACAAAAACATGTTAAACAAAGCAAAGCATAAAACTAGATGCAAATGCATAAGGAAGAAGGACAAGAGAAGGAGATCAATCCATGAAGATGACACCAATGTTTTGACGAAGGAACTCAAAACGTTTGCTATCAAGAGGTTTGGTGAACAAGTCAGCCTTTTGATTATCAGTGTGGATAAACTTAAGAGTGAGAGTACCATCTTCGACAAGCTCCTTAATGAAGTGATGTCGAATCTCTATGTGTTTGGTTCGAGAATGTTGAACTGGGTTCTTTGAGATATTGATGGCATTGGTATTGTCATAATAAATAGTGAGATGCTCTTAACAAATATCATAATCATGAATGAGTTTTTGCGTCTAGAGGAGTTGGGTGCAACAGCTACCGGCAGCGATGTACGTAGCTTTTGTAGTGGATAAAGAGATGGAGTTCTGCTTTTTTCTCTTCTAGGAGACAAGATTGTTACCCATATAAAAACAACCCCCTGAAGTACTATTTCTATCATCAACATTGCCAGCCCAATCAGCATCAAAGTACCCAACTAAGACACCATATGTGTCATTGCTATACCACACACCAAACTCAGCAGTGGTTTTGACATACTTTATAATTCTTTTTAAAGAAGTCATATGAGATTATTTGGGGTTAGCCTGATATGTGGCACACACACCAATACTATAATTAATGTCAGGTCTACTAACAGTAAGGTAAAGATGACTATCTATCATGCTTCTATAGAGAGAAGGATCAACACTCTTGCCTAACAAGTCTACAGTGAGTTTAACATTTGGGCTCATAAGGGTTCTAACAGAACTAGCAGATTCCAAACCAAACTTTTTCATAAGATTCTTAGCATATTTAGACTGAGATAGGAATATACAGGAATCTTGTTAGCGAATCTGCAATGCAAGGAAGTGAGTTAGCTCTCCAATCATGCTTATTTCAAACTCGGTTTGCATGATTTTTGAGTAGCCATGAGCAAGTTCATCCTTAGTCGACCCAAAGATGATATCATCAATATAGACTTGAGCAACTATCAACTCACCATCTTCCCTTTTGATGAAGAGAGTTTTATCAGCGTTTTCTCTTGTGAACCTATGTGACACCAGATATTGTGTGAGTTTATCATACCAAGCTCTAGGGGCTTGCTTCAACCCATAAAGTGCCTTTTTAAGGTACAGCACATGATCCGAAAAGTATGGATCAATGAATCCTTTTGGTTGAGCCACATAGACATCCTCTTTAAGTAACCCATTCATGAAAGCAATCTTTACATCCATCTAATAAAGTTTGAACTTCAGCTGACATGCTAGGGCAAGGAGAATTCTGATTGACTCCATTCGAGCAACTGGGGTAAATGTTTCATTATAGTCTACTCCTTTCATTTGTGAGTATTCTTGAGCTACAAGCTGAGCCTTGTTGCAGATCAAATTGCCTTCTTCATCAGTCTTATTGCGGAATATCCACTTAGTACCGATGATGTTCTCACCCTCAGGTCTAGGTACTAAAGTCCAAACCTCATTCCTCTGAAATTGAAGCAGTTCATCATGCATTGCTTCGACCTAACTTTCATCCTGAAGAGCTTCCTCAACTTTTGTGGGTTCAACCTGTGACAAATAACAAGAATAAGACACAAAGTTAGCAACACATTTATGAATTGTATGTTTTCTTAAAGTGAGTTCATTCATGTTTCCTACAATAATTTCTAGAGGATGATTCAATTTAATCATAGAGGAAGGTCCTTTCTCTTCATGAGATTCAGAATCTGGTGAAGTGGGTATGTCTGCAAAGTCTTCCACAACACTAGGAGTACTGGGAGTACTTGGAGATGCAGGTTCTTGTTCAACGATGTCTTGAACTTCCTTAGGCTCATGAGGAAGAATTTCTTTGGGGAGTTCCTTAATGCTTTTCTCAGGATTAGAATCTGAAGACTTATCAATGACAACATTTACATTCTCCATTACCTTCATAGTTCTTTTGTTGTATACCCGATAAGCCTTGCTTGTAGAAGAATAACCTAGAAATATACCTTCGTCGCTCCGAGAGTCAAACTTTTCCACATTCTCTCTATCCTTAAGAATGAAACAAGTACTTCTGAAGATTCTGAAATACTTCACATTTGGCTTCCTTTCTTTCCATAACTCATAGGGAGTCTTTTTGGTACCAGGTCTGAAGTACACCCTATTAACTGTATGACATGCAGTGTTTACGGCTTCTCCCCACAGGCTTTTAGCCACATCTTTGTTATGCAACATAGCTCTAGCCATTTCTTGAATAACCCTATTCTTCCTTTCTAGCATACCATTCTGCTGAGGCGTAATAGTAGCAGAGAATTCTTGAGATATACCTGATCTTGTGCAAAAGGACTCCATATATGAGTTCTCGAATTCTTTACCATGGTCACTTTGAATTCGGTCAATCTTTAGGCTCTTTTCATTCTGTAGTCTTGTGCACAATGCCTCAATGTGTTTAGGAGCACCAGACTTGGATCGTAAGAGAATGACCCAAGTGTATCTAGTGAAGTCGTCTACCACAACCATAATGTATCTTTTACTACCAAGAGACTTGGTTTTGGTTGGATCCATAAGATCTAAATGTAGAAGCTCCAATGGCCTAGACGTAGCTGATGTCTGAGTGCTTGGATGCTTAGCTTACATCTGTTTTTCAAGCTAACATGGTCCACACACCACATTGCTCATTCTACTAAGCTTTGGTATTCCCAAGACTGATTCATGCTTAGATACAATAGAAAGATGCTTGTGACTAGCATGTCCCATTCGTTGATGCCATAGATCTTCATTAGGTAAATGAATGCTATTACATACAATGTCAGCATTAGGAACCAATCCATAACAGTTGTCCAAAGTACGAACACCACTAATGAGCTTCTTTCCAGACTCATCCATGACAAGACACTTTCCTTTTGAGAATAGAACCATGAAGTCTTGATCACATATCTGATTTATGCTTAACAGGTTCACCCTTAGACCTTCTACATAAAGAACATTTGCAATGTCCGGCAGTCAGGGTAGAGATATGATTCCTTTCCTTTTAATCTGTGACTTGCTCCCATCACAAAAAGTGACATTGCCATCTTTCTTAGACTCGAAAACCTTAAAGAGAGATCGGTCTCGAGTCATGAGTCTTGAGTAACCACTGTCAAGATACCACAAACATATGTCCATCACTTTGAATGCAGACTTCATCATGAAACACACTTTGTGCTTAGATGACAAATTAGTGGGAATGGTACTTTCTCTTAATTTCCTTCTATGAGCTAAGCCTTGAACTTTCACTCTTCTCAAATGAACTCCTTTGCACATTTTCATTCTGAGACAGTCTAGTTTTTTCTTAGCCAAGCTGGGATCTTTTCCAATAGTCATCATAAGAGAATTCAAATAACTTTTAGACTTGTATTTTTTGAGACACTCAAAAAAATAGTGATTAGAAAAACAAGATGTATTTGAAAACAAAGATCTCTTTAAACCGATTACAGCCATGACAACAGGGGTTAATGGATCAACACAGCAAAGATTAAACCTAATTAGAGTATACCTGCTCTGATACCACTTGATAGGCCCTAATCAATTTAACATGCTAACGCGTGGTAGCACAAACAAATCACCAATAAACTAATTATGTAGTGAAAAATAAATGACACGGTGATTTGTTTACAAATGGGGAAAAACCTGACGGCAAAATCCCCACTGGGTGATTTTCAGGTCACCACTCCCAAAACTCTACTATTATCACAACAAGCGTTTACAAGTAAAGGAATCTCAAGTACCTTACCAACCTACAGTTGAACCCTTACCCCAATACCTAATTGGACTTGTTCTGTAGTGATAGTTCCCCTTTTCAATGCACGGCTTTCAAGTACGTGACTAACCAATTGCGCGGATCCCAGTACGTGACTTCAATCACCAACTAGAAAGAGTTGTTGGCTGCAAAGTTCTTCAGTTCATGCACGATGAAGATCAAGAAGATGCTTGGTCACAAAACCCAAAGGTGCACATACACAGCAAGTTCTTCAGAAGAGATGAATTAGGGCAAAACTTTGTCTCCGGTCACAATTTGTTTGAACAGAGTTATCTCAATGTTTGTGCAACTTGTGAACACTTTGACGGCCCTTAAAACAATCCTTTTATATGCCTAGGGTTAGAAGAAAAGAAGGCCCAAAGACACATCCACGGATCCCAAGAAATCATATTAGAAAATCTAATTTTATAAATCTCGATAGATAGATACTGTTGAGCAGCTATCGAGCAGATGTCGAGCTTTAATGATTCAGCACTTCTTCAGCTTGTTTCTTGGATAGATTTGATGACTTCAACACTTGATCTTGAAACTTTGTTTCTTGAAGTATTAAAATCATCTAGAACTACCCAATTACAAGTTGAGTGCATTTTGTCAAAGGATTAGCCAATTACATAAAAGAATGACATAAGTTCTTTAACAAATGAAACCACATATGTCCTAACAGAGGTTAGGGAACAAATCTTAATTTAAAAGGGTCCCTAGTCTAGCCTATATATATTGTGAGAGACCGCAAAACTGGGTTCCTCTCAAAAAAATTGATTTGGGTGCTTTTTCAAGACACCTTTCATTTTGGGTAAATGGTGTGGAGTCACCACTTATTTTTTTATACAAAAAAAATAAGAAAAAATTAAATACAACTTTACATGACTAAAATTTTCTATTCTCATTGATTGAGTAAAAAAGAATACATATTTGATAAATTGAGTATTACATGGCTTTGGGTCCTAGTTACAAATTACAAAAGATACATGGTTGTCCTAGTTACTACCTACCCAAAATAAAAGCAAAGATAAAGCCTAGGTCTACCTATCCAAAGACACTAAATTTAGAGGCTATGTTACGGAATGAGATGGTGTTAAGCACCCATTCCACCCATACAGAGTCTCATCTTCTAGACTCTTATGACCAATGTACCCCTTTATGCATGACATGAATGATATGTTGCACACATGAAAAACTAAATCACAGAAGTCTATTTCTGAACGCATGCACTTCTTTGTTAAAAAATTTAGAACTGTGTATTGATAAAATATTTGATTTGTTTTAGAAAAATCATATATGTTTTCGTACATGTAAAAAAAAAAAAAAAAAAACAAAAAAATTGGCATAGAAAAGTCAGATTTGTATTTATTAAATAAAACAAAGTCTTTTGGTTTAAATAAAAATATATCAGATCTGTTTTTAAGAACTAGAAATTTTGGTTTTTGGTTTGTATTAAAAAAAAATCATATCTGTTTTATAACAAAAAATTTAGATTTGAAGAGAGCTAGAAAAAATCAGATCTGTGTTTTTATGTAAAATAAAATAAGAAAAAGATTTTTTAGAAGAGAAATATATTCATGAAATAAACCTATGATACATGCATCAGACAAAACAAACAAAACTATTCATGACTTTTTTTATTTCAAAATCTACTATGTTAACAAAAATTCAGATTTATATCTAAAGAAGATGTAGATTAGTTTTTTGGATTAAAAAAATTCAGATTTGTATCTAAGGAAGATACAAATCAATTTTTTGATTGAGAAAAATTCAGATCTGCATCTAATGAAGATGCAAATCAGTTTTTTGATTGAAAAAGATATGATAACAAGTAGATTTTTGAAAAAAAAAAAAAAAGATCTTGACAATAAAAACATCAAAAACATATTCCAATAGAGAAAATATCGACAACACATGATATGAGTATTTAAAAATCAAAACTAAACGAACATTTATTCATACATCACCAAATTAAAATAGTAGAAGAAGAAAAGTAAAGAAAAACTACCTCTTGCATGGACGTACTTTTTTTCTTGAGAGAATATTTTAGGGTTCAAAGAAATTTATGCAATTATCTTTGAAGCCTAAAAATCCTTACTTACAAAAAAGAAATTCTTAAGACTAAAGCCTTTGGGACCTTTTCAACGTAAGAGAGAAAATACTAGAAAGGGGTGTTAGAAAGAGGAAAATTTTGAGCGTGAAAAAGTTTGCTGAATTTTGAGATCCAATCTCGATTTATAGAGTCTGGAAGGCTAAAAAAATAGCTTAGACAATCAGAATACAAACTGGGACACATCCTTATCCCTTAAAAATTGAAAAGGATGTGTTTGACCGTAATCTCAATGCCCTCGGGCTGAGGCCCAAATGTGTGCCATTTGGCACTCCAAAAGTACTTTTGGGTGCCAATCTCACTTTCAAGTTTTAGTCTATTGTGGACTCTTTTTTGAGCCGGGACTTGCACTTAGACACGTTTTTAATCCGAGTTCTAAAAATTAAACTCTTTTTTGGATAATTCAAGTCTTTTCAGCAACAATTATCTTGTAGATAAATGCTCTAAAAAAATCTTGATAAAGTCTAGGTTATCCATGATTTTATTGTTATCCAATTATCCATTTTATTCCCATGCAAACAATCCCATTTTTTACACTAACTATTAACCAATCATAAAATTATTTAATTATAATTAATTTAAATTCATCATGCGTGATTGACTCTACTTAGACACAATGCATGCTGACCGTGCAAACTTGATCATGCGATATCTTTCGATCTAATGGTCCGATTTGAAAACATGGCATACCGTCGCGACCATTAAAACCTCAAGATCATTTTTATGATATACAATGAAAAAATTAATACATGTAATGCAATCATGAATTTTGGGTACATGAGTGGCATTCTAGTTATCTTCCTTGATTAAATCATGGGTGCAAAATCAAGTGTCTACATAATTCCCCTCATTGATAGAGCTTGGAAAGCGAATGTCAATGTAAAACAAAGACATTGATTTTAGCGGCCAAGATTTAGTTGAGGTTGAATTTTCAAAGATTACCTAGCTCTTGAACCTAAAATCTTGGAAAATAGAACTAGTGCTTTACCTTTTGACAAAAATGAAAATTGTGAATACTTGACCTACTTGATAGCTAATGAATTTTGAAATGATTCTTGATAATTGAGGTGACCGAGAGGCTTTTCTATCTCAATTTGAATGTGGATGGTAACCAAGGGGCTTTTTTTACCTTGGAACTAGAAATGTGGCGTTGAAAGGTAGCCAAGGGGCTTTTCAACCTCAGAATCAGAGCTGTGGTGACCAGAGGGCTTTTCAACCTTGATCTTGAAGAAAGGTAATCAAGGGGCTTTTCAACCTCGATCTTGAAGAAAGGTAACCAAGGGGCTTTTCAACCTTGGAACCGGAACTGTGGCAACCAAGAGGCTTTTCAACCTTGATCTTGAAGAAAGGTAACCATGAATGCATGATTTTATGCTTTTTTTTTTTTTTTTGAAAAGATGATGATGGTGGTCCCTTTTCTTTTTCCTTTTTTTTTGAAAATGAACGAGGCATGGTTGAATGCCCCTAGTTTGAGACATGTATTCATGAGCTTGAATAATCTTGATTTGATCAATTTTTTGAAAATAATGATAAAGGTGATGATTTTTTGAAAACAAATGAGTTGGGCATGTCTGAATGCTCCAGTTTAACCTTAAAAAAAAAAAAAAAAAAAATTGAGTGTTTAACGGTCAAAAATGGTCCAAAAAAAAATGTTTGAAAATGTAAAACATCGTAAATGAGGATTAGTGGGCTGAGTTCTGTTTGGCACTTTTAGGGTGTCGAATGGCACTTGGTCATGCCGTCAGGTTTAGACCATGGTGGGCTAACTTCTAACGCTTTTCCAACGCAAGTTTTGAGTTTTCGAGTTTTTTGAAAAATATTTTCTTCGTGTGTGACCATGAAACACGTTCTTACTCAGCTACAAACTCTTTGAAATCAATTTAAACCTGATTAAGAACTGATGTAGCTTACATTAGTGATCTTTCTTGTAACAAATCTCTACATCAAGGTAAGCAAAACACAATAATCACAAGCAAAAGTCATCCATGGCTAGCAACCAAAATTTTTCTCATTCAACAATTCATGATATCAACAGATGGGTTCGTAGCTTTGATTTCAGTACCAAGACCAATTTTACAGCCTATAAACTAGAGGGAATTAAGGCTTTGAGGAACATCAAAATCAAGTGGAACTTCCTTCGTGCTGCTGTGAAATTTTGGGATCCTGAAGATCATGTGTTCCAGTTTAAAACTGTTGAACTTGAGAGTCCACTTTGGCTTCATTCTTCTCACTACTTGACCGGCTTCATGGTTGGATCTATTGGAATGCAATGTTGTATTATATCTGTATCAATCCCAGGCATGTCCTCGTATGACCACGCAAAGACCTCTTTGAACTCTGTCAGCAGTGCCACTAATGCATCTTTCTCAGAAGTGGTAGGGTATTGCCCACTTGTACCATTTTAGGTTCATCATTAGTTCCCCAGTTAATGGGTTAGGTTTCTTCTTTTATGGGTTCTAGGTGTCCTTGTTTTAATTCCTTATTATTAAGAGTTTCTTTAACAATTTTAGAAAGAAAAACATTCAAAGCCAACAAATAAGCAGAATCAAAAATCATATTATAAGGAAAAGAGTTCTTAACAGACTCAAAAGACTTAATAGACTCAACAGACTTAACTAAGTCAAACTCAATTGGAATACTATCACAAACAGACTTAATAGGAATAGAAATACTAGCAGAAATGGACTTAATAGGGACAGAAACAATGTTTTTGGCAGGGGTAACTGGCTCGACGGTCTTGATCTTCTTGGCAAGAGTGACTAAATTGATGGTCTTGATCTTCTTCATGGAGTCCTCCATGGGGTGGGCGGCTCCCTCCTATACCCAGTTCTTTAACTCAATAATGGCTTCAACGATGGCAGATGGCTCACAGTAAGTCCCTTCTTCCCTCAGCATCAATAATGTGGGATCTTCATCCATATAATCCATGGCTTCTTCATCAATCTCCATGTCTGTAGACTTGTTGGTCACAAAAGCATCCAGGTGCTCTATGTTGTCCATCCACTCATCAAACAAATCGTGCTGCCCTTTGTTGCCCAAGTAAGTGTGTTGAGGGAGATGCTCTGACATGCCTCCTTCCATCCTTTTATTATTACCTCCAGCATTCTCAAGTGTTAGGATTCTGAGACTGTGGATTATCATTTTTTGGTCTAGAGCAGCCAATCTAGCATCTATATCATCCACTTCTTCGGTATGTAGGTCCAATGAGCCAGGTGCTGAATTGTAATATGACCTCAACTCTGGAATCTCTCTTCCATGCTTGTCATATTGAGGACCAGACCTTGAGCTAACATCAATGATACATCTCCAATCTGAAGGGTAATCATCATAGTCCACATTATTGGCTTGTTTAACCTCCTCTCTTGCATCTTCTAATACATTTATCAACCTGTATTAGTCACTATCAGTGTCACTTTACCTTTTAACTTTAGCATTATCTTCAATATCTTCATCATAGAAGTCTACATCATCATTATATTCTTCATAGTAAAGCTCTGCGTCTTTATCTTCTCTATCATTAGGGGGTTCACCCCAATCATTACCACTGTATTGGCTATCATAGTTTTCACTGTTGTTACTCTTACTATCATTGTTGCTGTCATTATCACTATGTCCACTGTTACTACTGCTGCTATCACTATTATTATCACTCTTGGCATCTCTTCCTTCATCATCATCACTAGGGGCTGCTCCCCTTTCCTCAACTTCATCACTTGTTCTTACTTCATATGGACTCTTCAAGGCATGCTAGCATGCCTCCCAGTATTTTTCTTCTTCTATATTGCAAATGGCATCTCCAAGGAATGTAGTCATTGCATTAGGGTCCATGATATCTGTTGGAAAATCTGGTTTTGTATCTCATACAAAACACACAGCGGAAGCAACAAACATGGATCTATTTCATTCATGATTGATAACATGCACTATGTAAATTTCAGAATTTAAGAACAAGATAGCGTACCTTAGTGTGGTGAAATTCAAAACAAAAATTATAAATGCTTGGGAACACTTTTAATCTTCACTCTAATTCCACTTTACACCCAAGAAATATGGTCTCTTGATCAGTTTCCAAGGGAGAATAATCGAGTGGCTTCACTCACACATACACATCATTTCACAATGATGTCTCTCTTTTTTTCTTCTAATAAAAAATTATGTATGTGTCTCCCTTTCTATTTAACTAATTATCTAATTGGGTTGGCCTATTGGGCCTTTCCAATTGGGCTTTAGTGTGCGGCTTTGAGTGAGACCAAAAGGGACCAATAAGGCACTAGCTCCAATGGGCCTTGGGCTTTTCTGTCAACTCTTGACAAGTCCAAAGTTACCATTATTTATATTTAATACCACTATATAAATATAATTGCACTCTAGGCCTTATTAATAAATTATATCCCAAGACTTTATTATACATGCAACCCCTTCATAAAATATTCATAGTAATACAAAGTCATGAATGTAGACTGCCACTTTGAAGATTACTACATCTTAATCCTTGAGTACTCGGTTTAATCCTTTAAGTTATTCGTCATATATTTATGAAATTGGATTTCATAAATATATACTTTAGTAACTCCTTACTAAAGTGGTTAGGCCTAACACTCTAAATAATTAAACTCATTAAACTTATCTCAAGGGAATATTTTACATCTCCGTTAAGAGATTATGAATTCCATCTTAATAATATATGTTCCATCAATACTAAATGTGGCTTCTCAACATACTAAGGTTTTGATCGTGACTTTAGATCTCACTCCTGATATATCAAAACAATCTACACCTCATGATCAGGTCCATTATTCTCTCATGATTAAAAGTTCATGCAAATAGAAGTCGTGAGATTTATTATTCATTTGACAGTCGTTAGGAGAATAATAAATCTCACAGCGGTTCAGTTCAATATGTCTTAACACTTAAAACAATCAACATATCAACTAGAAGTTTTCAATTCCATGATTAAGACAAATCATCTTAGTTGTTATGTTATAGTCTTCATAGAGGAAATGCCCAATTTCATCACCGACTACAAATTACGTTTTGAGTTTACAAGGAACTTGTGATTTATATCTTCTGTGACTAAATCATATAAATCACATACAATGCATCTCATGGACTATGATAATGTCCTATTAGTTCATTTATAGATAATCTCATATAATTAAACAATTTAATTATTTATGACATGCCAATAAATTGGATTTTAGGGCATAAACCCCAACAATATCAGCCCAATTAGTAGGAACCAAAGTTGTATCTCCCTTCTTTAATTCTAGAAAGCTTGCTATTACAATCAAGTATTATTTCGAATCTAGGCACTATTGTCCTCGTTACAGGATCAAATCTTGGTTCAGGGAATCCCTAATAGCATTGACTATCTCTAGCTTTGACAAACTTTCCATTCAATGTAGGAGTATAGGGCTTTAGGGGTTCTGGGGGACAAGGAAGTCCGTTTGTTTGGCTTTGGCTTGGGCCATCTTTCTTACCTCCATCTCTAACAGATCATCATCAGTGGGCTTATAGCCTAGCCCAAAAGGTGGTGTGGCAATGGGAATCATCGAGAAGGTAATTCATTTTTCTCATCATTGCTACCACATTGTTGTTATTGTAGGGAGAAAATTCCATCGAGATCTTCTCCACTTCTTGTTCTCTCCTTTCAAAGCTAGGCTTTTTAATCTCAAAGCCATCCAAGGTCAATGGCTCTTTCTCAGAATCAATACCCAAAATAGGCTTAGGCACAGTCAAAATATCACTATACATGGTCACAATAGCTCTTTCATGTAGAAACCAAACCTTTTGGTATAGAGATGAAGGCACGGCCTCTGTGTCATGGATCCACGGTCGCCCTAGGAGCATATTGAAGCATGAGGCTATGTTAAGGACTTGAAACTCCACCTTCTTGATCATCGTCCCTATAGTGAGCTCTAATGTTACAGTTCCTAAGACCTCTCTTCTATCGTTGTCGTATGTCATCACATGCTAGTCATTTGGCACAAAGTCTTCAATGCTTAGACCCAAGCAACTTGCAGTCTTTAAAGGGCACACGTTTAGGGAACTTCCATAGTCTATTAAAACCATCGGTATCCTCTTCCCTTTGGCATTTACAGTAATGTGCAACGGGTCGTTGTGGTGCTTCCCCTTCTTTGTTAGATCCTTGTCAGAGTAAGAAATAATGAGTTCCCTATTTATGGACCCAATCATAGCATTCAAATCTTGGGAAGTTGTGGTTGTAGGGACTTGAATTTGGTTGAGCAGGTCTACCAAATTTTGATGGTGTTTGTATGAGGCCATGCATAAACCTTATACAGATATGTTGGCTTGTGTCTTCTGTAGTTGCTTGAGGACTTCATCTTCTTCAATGGGTGTTTGTTGGGTAGATTTATTCAAGGCTTCTACTGGGTTGTTTGTCTCCAAATGTGAGGGTTTGAAGTGTCTCTCCCCCTTTGTGATGTGGTCAATTTTTGTTGGGTCATTGGGATCAGTATCTTGGGGTTTGAAATATCTCCCCCCATTTGTGGATGTTGGGTTCCCTAATTGGGGTTCGAAGTGTCACTCCCCGTTTGTAGGTGCTTGGTTGTTTGATTGGGGTTTGAAGTGTCTCCCCCCATTTATGGATGTTGAGTAATTTTTGGTTTCTGGTACTCTTTCATTCCATATATCATATCCTATGGTGGTGGTGGATGTCTTATCCATCAGTTCTTCCCATGTCATCATAAAGCATTCAGGTAGGTCATAGATCAGGTCAGATAGGCCTTCTTTACTTTCCTCTTTGGTCATCTGTCAATTAATTCTTGGTTCTCTCCCAAAATTGTGATTTGGTAAGGGATTATTAGTGATGCTAAGCCTTGTAGATAGCATAATCAACTAGTTGTCCATTAGGTTTTGAATTGCATGACGAAGGCCAAAACAATTGTCAGTATCATGGCCAGGGCCTTAGTGGTAGGCACATTTCTTATTCACATAAAACCTTGAGGGTAGCAGGTTTGGAATTGGTTTTGGGTCTAAGGGTTTCAATAACCCTTTTGCTTTTAGCTTGTCAAACACTTGGTTGATAGGCATATACAACTCATGAATTATATCCTAAATTCTTTTTAAACCTCAATGGGTGGGTCATTATTCTTTATAGTGCCATTATTTATTGCATCCTCAATTTGGGTTCCAGCAACAATCAAAGCTTTAAAATTAAGAAAGTATTAGGCAAACAAGTACTTATGGTATACAGGTAATAAATTATTTATAATCATAGTTAATTGTTCTTCTTCACTTGGCCAATTCATCATCTATGCTGCCTTGGCTCTCCACTTGGTAATGAAAGTAGAGAAGGATTCTTTCAGCTCTTGCTTTGTGGTCTCGATATCTCTCCTTGTTATGTCCACTTTTATGTTGTACTTGTACTGCTTGTGAAACTCTTGATAGATGTCCTCCCAACTCCTTGCTCTAGCATCATCCAGGCTAAGGAACCATTTAAGAGTGGCTCCAGTTAGAGTGTTTTAGAACATTTGAGCAAGTATTTCTTCAGTCACACCTAGGGGCTGCATAGCCCTCATATACATCTTCAGATGGGATTTTGGGCAATCGGTCCTATCAAACTTGTCCGAGGTCAGCATCTTGAACTTAAGAGGTAGTCTCATATCAGGGAAAAGTGAGAGGGATTCGTAGTACATAAGGTCTTCCATCTTATGAGCTCTTTTAATCATTTCTTTCATTTTGTTCATTCTTTCATTGATCTTCTTCTCACTCTTCATGGTTGGTGGATTATGGTTAGTCTTATTCTCTCCTCTTGGTTACTCTTTAGATTTTGAAATTGTTGTACTATAAGGTTCATGTCCTCCCTTAGCTGGATTTGACTAACTACCATAGTGTTGAGTAGCTCTTGAGTGTTCATAGGTTCCTCGGTGTTCGGATGTTCTCCCTCTTCTGCCATAGTGTTAGGAGCTTCAGACTTCTTGTGGCTTGAACTATCTTATAAGTTGAATTTGGGATTGTGATGTTGCAGCAACGGAGTATCTTCTATGCTTACGTGCTTCAATACCGTAATAGGAGTGATGGGCTTGGAACTGGAGCTACTGGTTTAAGTGTTGACCTTAGGTTCTCTTCATAGCCTTCCTTTGGATCTTGACCAAATTCTCCCCTAATGACAAGCTTGGTCAGGTTAATCAAAGCTAGGTCCCCATCTGCATCAATCAATCAACCAAACAAACACACACAACATGCAATGCAATTTTAACATGGACCAGCCTAAGGGTAGGTTCTAAGTCATTACGTTGTAGGGTGGGTTTGTTGTTTCATTGTTTCCCATAGCTAGGATGTTCCACCTCCAAACTTGTAATGTAATGAATATTGCATTGGTCCAAACAGCACGATCTACCCTTTATATTCAATAAGAAATGATCCAGTGACTTCAGGCTATAAGTTGGTGAGTTTGCCACTAGGTACCTAAATCTAATGAAGACTGGTGATCCATGGTTACTACCAGCACATTGTTGTTGAGAGGGGTGCATACATATTTGTTGTTTAGATGGCACACACCAATGACAGTTAAGGAAAGCTTTTAACAAACAATACATACAACAAAATATCATACAATATCTCAACAAACATAAACAAACAAACAAACAACAATATCATTCAAGACCATGCAAAAACAAGGGTACACACATTTGGTCACTTAAGTCTAATACGAAGCTTAGCTCTTAACATCCCCAATGGAGATGCCACTATGAGAGACCGCAAAACTTGGTGCCCCTCAAAAAAAGAGATTTGGGTGTTTTCCCAAGACACCTCTCTTTTTAGGTAAGTGGTGTGGAGTCGCCACTTATTTTTTTTATACAAAAAAATAAGAAAAAATTAAATACAACTTTACATGATTGAAATTTTCCATTCTCATTGATTGCGTAAAAAAGAATGCACATTTGACAAATTGAGTATTACATGGCGTTGGGTCCTAGTTACAAATTACCAATGATACATGGCTTTTTGTCCTAGTTGCAACCTACCCAAAATAAAATCAAAGATAAAGCCTAGGTCTACCTATCCAAAGACACTAAATTCGGAGGCTATGTTATGGAATGGGAAGGTGTTAAGCACCCATTCCACCCAGACAAAGTCTCGTCTTTTAGACTCTCATGCCCAATGTACCCCTTTTATGCATGACATGAATGATATGTTGCACACATGAAAAACTAAATCACATAAGTCTATTTGTGAATGCATTCACTTCTTTGTTAAAAAAATTTAGATTTGTGTTGTGATAAAAAATTTGATTTGGTTTAAAAAAATTAGATATGTTTTTGTACATGTAAAAAAAATATTTTTTGGCATAGAAAATTCAAATCTATATTTATTAAATAAAACAAAGTCTTTTGGTTTTCAAAAAAAAAAAAATCAGATCTATTTTTGAAAACTAAAAAAATTGGTTTTTGGTTTGTATTAAAAAAAAAAAATTAGATCTGTTTTATAACAAAAAATTTTGATTTGTAGAGAGCTAGAAAAAATCAGATCTGTGTTTTTATATAAAATAAAATAAGAAAAAGATTTTTTAGAAGAGAACTTTATTCATGAAATAAACCTATGATACATGCATTAGACAAAACAAACAAAACTATTCATGACTTTTTTATTTCAAAATCTGCTATGTTAACAAAAATTTAGATCTATATTTAAAGAAGATGTAGATAAGTTTTTTGGATTTAAAAAATTTAGATTTGTATCTAAGGAAGATACAAATCAGTTTTTTGATTAAGAAAAATTCAGATCTGCATCAATGAAGATGCAAATCAGATTTTTGATTGAAAAAGATATGATAAGAAGCAGATTTTTGAAAAAAAAAAAAAAGATCTTGACAATAAAAACATGAAAAACATATTCAAATAGAGAAAAAAAAAATATTCATACATCACCAAATTAAAAGAGATAGAAGAAGAAAAAATAAAGAAAAACTACCTCTTGCATGGATGTACTCGTTTTCTTGAGAGAATATTTTATGGTTCAAAGAAATTTATGCAATTATCTTTGAAACCTAAAAATCCTTACTTGCTAAAAAGAAATTCTTAAGACAAAGCCTCCAGAACGTCTTTAACGTAAGAGAGAAAATATTAGAAAGGGGAGTTAGAAAGTGGAAAATCTGAGAGCGTGAAAAAGTGTTCTGAATTATGAGGTCCAATCTCTATTTATAGAGGCTGGAAGGCTTGAAAAAATAGCTTAGACGATCAAAATACGAACTTGGATGCGTCCTTATTGCTAAAAAATTGAAAAGGATATGTTTTAACCTAATCTCAATGCCTTCGGGCTGAGGCCCAAATGTGTGCCATTCGGCACTTTTGGGTGCCAATCTCGCTTTCCAATTTTAGTCTATTTTGGACTCCTTTTTTGAGATTTTTTGAGCCAGGACATGAACTTAAACACATTTTTAATTCGTATTCTAAAAATTAAACTCTTTTCTGGATAATTCAAGTCTTTTCAGCAATAATTATTTTGTAGATAAATACTCTAAAAAAGTCTTGATAAAGTCTAGGTTATCGACAATTTTATTGTTATCCAATTATCCCATTTATTCCCATACGAACAATCCCATTTTTGACACTAACTATCAACCAAGCACAAAATTATTTAATTAATTTTAATTGTGTAACTAATCAAAATTAATTTAAATTAATCATGTATGGTTGACCCTACCTAGACACAATGCATGCTGACTGTGCAAATTTGATCATGTGATATCTTTTGATCCGATAGTCCAATTTAAAAACCGGGCATATTGTTGCAACCGTTAGAACCTTAAGATCATTTTTATGATAAGAAATGAACAAATAATTCATTTAATGCAATCATGAATTTTGGGTACATGAGTGGTCATTCTAGTCATCTTCCTTGATTAAATCATGGGTACAAAATCAAGTGTCTACATATATGGCCTGTCTCCATCAAAAGGAAATATGTAAGGTAAAGGCCATAGACTAGAAGACACCTTTTATAGATACACTATCATATGGTGAGTCTTCTTTTTCTTTAAACACTTAAACAACAATAGCTGGAGGTATGTTTATATTTGTTTTGTTTTCGCTACACTCTAAATTTTATTTTACATTTGGTATCAGAGCCTCCTTCATGCTATTTTGTTTAGTAATTTTTTCATTCATAGGTTTTTCTATGATTTGGCTAAATTTTTTATGAACATATGGATTTAAGGATATAAAGTATTTGCATTGCATATTCTTTTGTGCTGGGACCTTTTGGCTAAATTAACTATGCTATCAAAATCTGGCCTTTTAACCAACGTTAGCAATCCCAATTTTAAGAAGAATGGAATAATGTTAAGTTTTATGCCATGTATCTCATGTGTGGGTCATAGCATATAGTATTGAAGCCTATCACTGATATAGCTTTGACCATCATTTGGGTTGGATGGCTTTAATATGGGATAGTTTTCGGATATAGATGACTATCTATAGAAAGTTATTCCTTTTGCATTTGGCATTGGCTGAATGTTTCTATGGAGATCATGATTGGTTTTTCAAATTTAAGTTTCTCATGAAAGTGGAAATCTGTCATGATAACTTTGCATATAGATTATTATGTTTCTTTGATAGAAATAAAACATGTTTGAGCTAGTAGAACTTATATTGTCTAACTTACATATAGTGTGCTGTGATTTTAAAAAAAAAAAAAAAAAAGGTTTGTGACTATATATGAAAATTTGATCATTACATCGTTAAAATATATGATATTTTTAGTGTATTTACAATTTCTTACACTTGTCTTTAAGACATGATCAATACTAGGATTGATTGATCTTTATGATGCCATATGAAGTAGTGAATATCAAAGTGACATGAGAGTAGCCATAGCATCCTAAGCCATGATGATAATCACATAAATAAATTTTCGTGAGACTTCATTAGGAATAAAGGCATCTAAGTGGCAATTAATTCATGAAGATAATGAATTGGCCCCATAGGGAGGTTATTATTTTTATGATTTAATTAGAATAAAATGGTGAATGTAGCATTAAGATGAGATTTTTCCTAGGCCCATAGGTATGGAAAATTTGATTCTTAGCAGTCGTATTTATTAGTTTTATGAATAAATTTTTATAGTAAATCCTTGCATGATGCGCCTTTGCCCATAGGAAGGTCGAATTTACTACTAAATTGACATTGGTTGATTTAGAATTAAAGTTCATGTTTCATAGCATTAAAGTTTATTTTCTTTTGGTTTGTGGATCTTTGTTTTGGTACTTAAGGATGAATCACCCATCTCATTGAATAAATATGTCAAATAAGAAACTGAGTATGAAGGTGAGAGTGATCTAATTGCTCAAGAGTAAGAACTTGGGAATTTATTCCTATAAAGCTAAAGGTTTTGTGAAAGCTATTAATATTAATTTACAAGATCCATTATGGTTTGAATCCCAATCAAAGTTATACTTTGCAAAAGTTAGACATATAGGTATCCCACTAATGGTATATAAAGGTTCACCAACCTTGTTGTACCGTTTGGTTTTACTGGGTACATTGTTCATCAGTGTATTTAAGATCAGTGGGAGTAAATGTATTGTTTTTAAGCCTAAATATGAATGACATACTACTTGGAAGTAGTGATTTGATTTTGTCATGTAAGGTATCCTATATGCTATGAAGCTATAAGATAGGCATTATGGATAGGTCTTAAGGTTGTTGATTTTATGATGAGACCTTTAAAGATTTTTTCAAAGATAATTTGGCTATAATTTTCTTCTCTAAGGACAATGAATGCAAAAGCCAAAATAAACATATTGACCTAAAGTAACTCAATCTAATAGAGAATTTTAAGAAATTGAATGTGTCCATTGAGTTAAAATTATTGAGCTAATGTATACTAATTTCATAACTAAAGATTTGCTGGCAAAGCAGTATAAAAGTCTTTTGGACATATGGAACTTGTTAGCTCATTTGGTGTTTAATTTCTCTCTAATTATGATATATTTTAAACACATATTTTGTAAGTTTTGGAGAAGAAAATATATGAATTTTATTTTGAGCACATAAAGTATATGTATTAAGTTAGATATATCTGTGGAGATATATAAGGATGATATATCCATGGGGATGTATAAAAGAGGACCCAAATGGCTAATAGGTAGTCCATTCATAAAGAATTAATGGCTCACAAAGTATTCACGTAAGGATTGTCATACATTATAATACATGGAAGGAAGTACTCATTATAATTAACAGTATTACCACCATGATTCATGTATTGAATTCTTTATTTGAGTGGGAGCATTTCACAACTAGTTGACATGAGTAATATCATGGCCATGTTAAAGTTATTATCATTTTTCAAGTAACTCAAATGTCAAGTGGGCCAAATGGGAGAATGTAAGATTTTTTTTAATCCAATAAACAAACATAAATACTTGGATGAGCACTTAATGAATATCAAAATCAAAATCAAACATGTATTTTAGCATATTGTAAAATACTGTATTTGGACAATTTAAGATTAGAGAAACAAAAATCCTTGAGTCACACATGTAACGAAAACACAAATACATACAACATAACTACCATTGAACATGTCTAGTTCTATATAGATAATAATCACGTGGATTTCAAATTAATACTTCCAATCTCAAAACTCAATTGTAATTTGTTACACATATTTTCCAATACAGATGCAAAACAAAACTTGTTCTCTAGGATTTAGAGTACACATGCTCTATATTTGCATTTAGCACAACTTAAATTTCATCCCAAAATTAAATTAGTGCATACAAACTTTTACCGTACAAATATACAGCAATTGAGAATGTAAGATTTTAAGAAAACTTTATGTGGCTCACGTTTAAATGATAAATGAAAGCTCATGTCTTAAGGATTTTATTTGTGAAAAATGTTATGGGAATAACAATTTCTAAGTAACTCTCAATTGGTATAACCCATTTGGTTAATAAACATCTTGAAGTTACAAGTTTTAAACTCCTTGATGGAAGGAGGTTATGGAACAAATTTTAATTTAAAAGGGTCCCTAGATACACTATGATACACTAGAAGACACCTTTTATAGATACACTATCATATGGTGAGTCTTCTTTTTCTCTAAACACTTAAACAACAATAGCTGGAGGTATGTTTATATTTGTTTTGTTTCCGCTGCACTCTAAATTTTATCTTACAAGCTTTAGATTCCATGTAGTGATTCCCTACAGGTTTTTCTGAAGAACGATTGTCCTCCTCAATTCTCAATCTTACGATCAAGTCTTCTAGCCGCATCTCCTTGCACTTATGCTTCAAGTAATTTTTGAAATCTTTCCAAGATGAAGGTAGTTTTTCAATGATAGTAGCCGCTTGAAATGATTCACTTACAGACATACCTTCAGCACGAATTTCATGCAAGACCAACTGTATTTCTTGCACTTGACTAAGCACAGTTTTGGAATCCTCCATTTAGTAAACCAGAAGTTTGCCCACAATGAACTTTTTAGTTCCAGCATCTTCTGTCTTGTATTTCTTGTCCAAGGGATCCCAAAACTCTTTCGCTGTCTTGATTGAACCATATACATTGTATAATGTGTTGTCCAATCCATTCAGTATATAGTTTTTGCACAAGAAGTCAACATGTTTCCATGCTTCCACAGCAGCAATCACTTGCCTATCCGTCTCATTTCCTTAAGATTTGGAGCATTCTTATATAGGAATTTTGCCAAATTCAATGTTGTGAGTTAGAATAGCATTTTTTGTTGCCATATCTTAAACTCAGTTCCATTGAATTTTTCTGGCATTTCTCCATGGTAAATAGGAACAGTAATAGGGGCAGCAACAGGCACCGCAACAGGATTCACAACAGTTTCATTCGACATTTCTGTCAAACAAAACTCAATCAAATTGAATTCTCAAAATTCAATCAAAGTGTGTGTATATATATATATAAGTCAATTATAGCTCTATGGTTAATTAACAAACGTTATATTATAAGCCAATTAAATAATAAACTTCAAAGCACGTCACTGTGAGATATCGGAAGACACAAATGGTAGTTCTCAATATATGTATACCACATACACTACCAACGAAACAATATCTAAAAGATTATATAAAAATATGCACACTATATCGAAGATTCATGCGAATACATTCAAGTGCTACAATCACAAAGATTTAAATTTATTATTTATATGTCAGTAGCCAATAATATAATAAAATATTATGATATTTGAAACAAGGAATCAAAAGGAATAACATAAACAAAACCCTTTTAAGATTTTAACGCCTAGTAAAAGTATAAATAGCCTTTTATATATATATATATATATAAATTGCACTAGAAACGAAAGTATATTGAACTCAATCAAAATTTCTTTTGAAACTAGAGCCAAACAGATAAGTATTGGAAAAGTTCTACAAGGATAGTTATAAGTCAACAACGTCCATGAGTCTTGTTGGGAAATATAGACCCCGGTTGATAGAATTTACAAGTTTTAAACCCAAGTTGTTAATTAGATTTATTATGAACAAACCTTGTTAAAACAAACAAACATCAATATCATGTCAATAATGAATGCAGCGGAAAAGTAAATAAGACAAGATATGATGACCCAGGAAAACCAATGAAACCAACCAGTTTCACAGTAAAAAACCTGGGGGGAAACCTCCCCGAAAAGCAATCCACTATAGAAAAGAGAAGTTTCAGATCTAGTACAAAACCTTTGTCCCTAGACTCTACAATCCTCGTAGATGAACTCACAGCAGAAACCTTCTACCGCTTCAGAACCTCTGAACTCTTCAATATATGTACGCCACCCTTTTTGTTGCACGGATCCCAGTACGTGACTAACTCCTTTGCACGAATCCTAGTACGTGACTCACTCACCAACTTAAGGAAGAAGAATGTTGGCTGCAAAGTTCTCCACTTCATCAACAATGAAGATCAAGAAGCACTTGGTTACAAAACCCTAAGGCGCAAAGACGCAATAACTTCTTTTAGAGAGAATAAGGTATCAGTCACCTTTTTGCATATGTTCTCCTTGTATTCTCTCATGTGACGGCCTTTAAAATAAGCCTTATATAAGTCTAGGGTTGTGAGAAAAGAAACCCTACTCAAATACATAAGTCTGGCCCAAAAATCAAAAAGTTGAAAATTCTGATTTTCCGTAACCTCGATCGATCGAGAGGTGTCGAGAGGTGTCGAGGTTTAATGAATCTCAACAGATAGCAGCTATCGAGGAGGTGTCGAGAAGGTGTCGAGGAGATAGAAACTTTCTCGATCGATCGACCAGCTATCGAGAAGCTATCGAGATTGCGATAAGAATCAGCTGAAGAGCTCGACAGATAGCCAGGTGTCGAGGTAGCTATCGAGAGGTGTCGAGCTTTATAAATTTTGCACTTCAACTTGCTTTCTCTTGGACAGACTTGATGACTTCAACACTTGACCTTGAAACATTGTTTCTTGAAGTATTAAAAACACCTAGAACTACTCAATTACAAGCAAAGTGCGTTTTGTCAAAGGATTAGCCAATTTACATAACTAAGTGACATATGTTCTTAAACAAGTTAAAACATATATAAAAAACTATATATATATATATATATATACATATACATTTAGAAAGAAAAAACAAATCTAGAGCATAGTAACAAGATTCAAAACATACCAAAGTCAAAGACACTGCAAAACAACAAAACCCCTCAAAAAATTAGATACTAATTTTCCAAGAAAAAAAGTGTCAAATCTAAGGGGAAAAAGAAGAGAGATGTAAAAGTGACTTACATCCACAGTTAGCAGTAGAGGGGGGCAAAGACTTTGCAAGCAGCAGGAAGGGCAATGGCCTTGGTGACATTCTACAAGTTTTTAAGCTGAAACAAAAAGTTAAAAAAATCAATTATTAAAAAAAAAATGTATCCAATCAGCTAGAAAAACAAAGGAATAGAAAGATTAAACCAAGAACCCAAACCTATTTTCATGGAGTAAAACAAAGGAATAGTCGGTGGAAAGAGGAGCGGCAGATTTAAAGGGCGAGCCGATGATGATGGGGAGAGGTGGAGCAACAGTGGCGAGGCGAGGTGAGCCGATGATGAGGGAGGCGGTGATATGGCTCAGCAACAGCTTGTGGCCAAGAGAGATTGAACGGCGAGAGAGAGCTGAGGTGAGCTGATGGCCAGGCAGCGGCGTATAGGGAAGAGAGAGTGAACGGCGAGAGAGAGGATGAAGGGGGAGAAAGAGTGAAAGTGTACGTTTCTGAAAAATGAGAGTGACCAAACAGGCTTCTAAAAGAGGGTTTTAAGCAATTATTTTAGCGATGAAATCGGTTTCGTTGCTATTGGTTACCTTTTAGAGATGAAATTTGTTTCGTCACCAATACTGTTCCATGATTTAAGTGGTTTCTTTTAGTGCGACGAAAGACAACGTTAACCTTTTAGTGATGAAATATTTCATTGCCATAGATTATATAAGTTTTGCGCCCACTTTTTCCCTCTAGCGCCCTTATATCATTACATAATTGGCGACGAAATTTAATTTTTCATCGCCAAAGTTTTATTAATTTCTTATAATTGGTGATGAAATTCATATTTCATCACCATATATTACTTTTTGGTAAGGAAAAATATATCCTTGCTAATATTCATTGCCAAAAATACATTTTGTTGTATTTTTGGTGATTGAGTTTGTGAAGTTCTCTCAGAATCGTCATCGTTAATGTTGGAAGCTGCATAATGTGTTGGACCATGTTTATGGTGCATTTAAGATAAGCCCGCTATTTTTCTCTAGAGGATGGGGTGGCTCAAAGCTTGAATTGCTGGAGAGAATGATCAAGCAGCTTTTCCCAGAAGTTGTTGGTTAGAATTAACGAGAAGGGTTTGTAGAAGAAGAAGGATTGCCTCGTGCTAAGCATCAACAATGTTTGCCTCAAATTCTTAATTTTTTTTTTCTTTTTTGAGAAAACCTTGTTTTGTCTTGTTTTACTTTATGCTTGTTTTCTCGTTGCTTTATGGTGCTTTAAGTTACATTCAGTATCTATGCTTTGTTGCTCTCATCGCATTGTGTTTTAGTGTTGGACATGCATTTATCCTTATGCTATTGTGCTTTTGAATGTTCAAAATGTGTGTAAAACACCTATGAACGTTTAGACCCCCAAATAACAAATTACCAATTCAAGCTTATTATCAAACAATATATGTGCGGAATATGAAAATAAGCTAAAATAGAATTGATAGAACAATCTAAACCAAATAAAATCACAACCACAATAGAAATTAAATGGCAAAGATTAAGGGAAGAGAGATGCAAACACAAAAACAACACAGTGATGCGTTATCAAAGAGGAAACCAAAGTCCTCAGCGTAAAACATCTCCGCCGCCCTCTAAGCGGTCAATAATCCACTAGAGAATCAAGTTGAGATACATGAACAGCAGAAGACCCTCCAAGCCTAATCTACCCAGTATACCTAAGCCCTCCAACCTTCTTGATCCAACGAGGTTACGCCGAACCTTTGTCTTCTCTACTTTACCGAATCCCGCTATAGCCCATAGTATCAACCAATATCAATTGGTCCTTTTTTAACTGCTTCCCAAGCACCAAATAACCTTCTCATTGATATGGGTATGGTGAGATAGGGATTTGGCTAAATGTACCTCTCAAAGATGTAACAATGGAGAAGGTGAGAGTAGAGGAATTTGGAGAAATAAGGATAAAGATTGTGGATGAGTCAATCTTGTTTTTCTCTAGAGTTTCTCTCTCAAAATTCTCTCTAGAAGCTCTTTACAATACACGGGTATAAGGGTATTTATACTGGTGTGTGTTTGGAATGCGA
This sequence comes from Quercus suber, assembly GCF_002906115.3. Lineage (NCBI taxonomy): Eukaryota > Viridiplantae > Streptophyta > Magnoliopsida > Fagales > Fagaceae > Quercus > Quercus suber. The sequence continues at coordinate 279,177 of NW_027069549.1, forward strand.
AAGGTCAGTTTTTCCCAAATAGAGTGGCCTGGCAACTTAGCCTCGTGACTTGACTGAGTTGCGAGTCTACGTCGTGAACTAACAAAATGATCAGACTAGAAATTTTGTCCTGTAGTACTCTAGCTAGTGTGACTCTTCAGCTCCTCTGCATGCTTCACACATGTGCCTCCTTTGGCGACTTGTCAACTGCGAGATCTAGTCGTGAGGCCCTGCTAAGTGCACACTCTTGAGCTTTTTCTTCACACTCTGTCACACACTACCTTTACATAATTCTCACCTAAATACAGGGTTTCTAAATGCTAAATTACAAGAAAATTGTTATAGAATAAAGCCAACAAAATGGTTGATTAAATTCAAACTTACAACTTTATTGATTGCATGTTCAGATGATCATTTGCTTTGCTATATAATCATTGTGGTATTTCCATATTACTGTTTTGTGTTTGATCAAGTTGCTCACTTGTTTCACATCATATTTACTTGATCGCAATTTACTTGTTACATTATACTTGTCCTTTTATTACTTGCTTTACCTTGAGAGTCTAATGTGTTTTGTGCAAGTGTTTCAGGTATCAGGTATATATGTTCCAAGTTCATCACAACTTCTAGATTTAGGTGTAAGTGAGTTTTGCCGTTGTTCCCATACTCACGTTGAAGTCTAGAGTTTGTTATAGGGTGTTTTGTCACGGAGTAGCCAAAGGGAGAGATCGTAAACTTGTGATTTACAACTTTGTTTTATGTTGGATTTATTTCATGACAAAAAGTGTTGTAATTGCTTTAATTTTGTTCTTTGTATTTTGTGAGATTTTATTGTATTGGGTTTAGTATTAAGTTGGTGAAGAATTAAACATGAATTGAAGAACAAGTAGATTTCGCAAGAAGCTCGCGAGAAGCTAACCTGCAAAAGAGCCACGTGAGAAGCACATGTTAGAAGCTGAAGAGTCATGCCAGCCTGGAGGATTTCGCGAGTATCTTGCGGGTAAGGCCTTCTCACAAGATACCCGCAAAACTCTCTACCTGGAGAATTTTTAAGCGTGACTTTCTTACCCTTCACCCATACTATAAATATACCCTTATTTCCCACATATTTTAAGGAGGCCATTCAGAGAGAAAAGCCCTAGATAGGTTTTCTACAACATACACACCCATCTTTTAGAGAGAGAGCTACTCATCCCTAGTGAGAAATCATTCTAGCCTCTTCCATTTCCCTCTCCCATTGTCATACTTTAAGAGGATATTTGCCAAAAGAAGCTGGTGAGGCTTCGCAGATGCAATCGGGCTTATTGCATGATCTGAAGTGTTGGGAAATATAGACCCCGGTTGATAGAATTAACAAGTTTTAAACCCAAGTTGTTAATTAGATTTATTATGAACAAACCTTGTTAAAACAAACAAACATCAATATCATGTCAATAACGAATGCAGCGGAAAAGTAAATAAGACAAGATATGATGACCCAGGAAAACCAATGAAACCAACCAGTTTCACAGTAAAAAACCTGGGGGGAAACCTTCCCGAAAAGCAATCCACTATAGAAAAGAGAAGTTTCAGATCTAGTACAAAACCTTTGTCCCTAGACTCTACAATCCCCGTAGATGAACTCACAGTAGAAACCTTCTACCGCTTCAGAACCTCTGAACTCTTCAATATATGAACGCCACCCTTTTTGTTGCACGGATCCCAGTATGTGACTAACTCCTTTGCACGAATCCTAGTACCTGACTCACTCACCACCTTAAGGAAGAAGAATGTTGGCTGCAAAGTTCTTCACTTCATCAACAATGAAGATCAAGAAGCACTTGGTTACAAAACCCTAAGGTGCAAAGACGCAGTAGCTTCTTTCAGAGAGAATAAGGCATCTATCACCTTTTTACATATGTTCTCCTTGTATTCTCTCATGTGACGGCCTTTAAAATAAGCCTTATATAAGTCTAGGGTTGTGAGAAAAGAAACCCTACTCAAATACATAAGTCTGGCCCAAAAATCAAAAAGCTGAAAATTCTGATTTTCGGTAACCTCGATCGATCGAGAGGTGTCGTGAGGTGTCGAGGTTTAATGAATCTCAACAGATAGCAGCTATCGAGGAGGTGTCGAGAAGGTGTCGAGGAGACAGAAACTTTCTCGATCGATCGACCAGCTATCGAGATTGCGATAAGAATCAGCTGAAGATCTCGACAGATAGCCAGGTGTCGAGGTAGCTATCGAGAAGGTGTCGAGCTTTAAAAATCTTGCACTTCAACTTGCTTTCTCTTGGACAGACTTGATGACTTCAACACTTGATCTTGAAACATTGTTTCTTGAAGTATTAAAAATACCTAGAACTACCCAATTACAAGCAAAGTGCGTTTTATCAAAGGATTAGCCAATTTACATGACTAAGTGACATATGTTCTTAAACAAGTTAAAACATATATGTCCTAACAATCTCCCCCTTTGGCAATCCGTGACAAAACCACAACAAACAAATGAGCATATAAGAGAAGTCATAAATCACTCAACTCATATTCACTTGTTAAATACAATAAAATCTATCCTAACACAAACTCTTGAAAAACTTTGCAAGAAGAGAACTTATGATAAGTAGACTTTGACAACCTGTATTTCTGAAACACTTTAAACAAAACTCATTAAGGCATCTTGTGTGAAACAGAAATAATTAGATTGCATACAAGTATAAGAAACATGTGTATGAAGAAAGAAAAGAAACAACACATGTAAGGTAGGTGAAAGAAACATACATCAACATATAAAGAAGATAAACACCATGTATGTAAATATGGTCACAAGACCCAAGGTACAAGAGCAAGGAAGTAAGCACTCCCCCTAACAAGATGAAACACATCTCCCCCCTTACAAAGGAATGTATTTCTCCCCCTAACTTGTAGAATCTTAAACAAGAAACTACAAAGTCACAATTTCTCTCCCCCTTTTTGTCATGATTGACAAAGGGTACAAGAAGCTAGAAAGCTTAACCCGAGAAACATAAAGATGATCAAGGATGATCAAGGGGGTACAAAGAAATCCATATAAATGCAAGAATGTAATGAAACAAGATGCTATGGATGACAAGATAATAGAAGGACGCAAAACATGTGAAAAACAAGAAAAATGTTAAGCACATAAATCCCAAAACACACACACACACTAAACAAGTCTAACCAATTTTATATTTCAAAAACAAGTCAAGACAGTTTAGTGAGCATACATTAGCACATGTAAACACTTATGATGGCCAAATCACATTGTATTTGCACATGTATCAAAAGTAGCAAAGAATATTGCGTGTTGTGTGTGAAAAACATCGCAAGATTGCATATGTGTATAGATGTTATGACGATCTGAGATATGAGAAAATAACTTTTAACTCACACACAATCATAACTGTTTGATGGGGACTATCACCTTCGAGGTACATCCTATAACTCCCACATCTCCTAGAATACACGCTTGCAACCATATTTAAAGCATTTTTAATCTTTTTGCTTTTTATTTTCTTTGCATGTTTTCTTTTATTTTAGCATATCATACATGGGTATATAAAAGAGAGAAAAGAAATACCCAAGATGTTAAGCATTTGACATCGCACTTTTGCTATGCCGAAGCATACGAATGTCTTTGACACTGCACTTTTGCTATGCCGAAGCATACAGGTGTCATATTATGATTGGCGGGCAACAGTGGTGAGATGGTTATTTATGCCTTTCTCTTAGGATTTTCTAGTCCTACCCGTCAAAAAGAGTGATATGAGTGTTAAGTTTTAAGAGATAACCTAATCTTACTCATCACAAACAAGAGCCACAAAGCTCACTTGCTTAGTTGTGCATAGAGATGCTCATCTAAGCTACAAGAGATACAAAGTTTAGAAAACTTTGTTTCATTGGCCATCCAAGGTACACAAGTACCAAAGTACACAAACACACAATGTTTTTGTATTTTTCTGATTTTTCCTTTTTATTTTTATTTTGAAAACAAAACCAAATAAAAACTAAACAACCAAACAAAAACAGATAAACAACATGTATGCATGAAAGAAAGATGCATATGCATGAAAACATGATAGAAATATGCAGATGCATGAAACCATGATTCCAAAAGCAGATAAGAAATCAAGCAAAAAGTCCTACTTTAGATAGAAAGAATCAAAGCAGAGGACAAACAGAAAAGACAATTAAGTCTTAGGCTCCTTTCTCACCCACACAGCACGAGTCTTTGGCCGTGAAGATGAAAAGGCACGTGTCCTAGTATGTCTACTAAAGGACATTGAAGAATTAGAATTCTCCTGAAATTGAGTTAAAAAGCTCAAGACTTTTAATAACTCTCCAAACAAATGTGTAGGTCCTTGAGAGGAAACCTGTGACCGTTTGGACAATTGCTTATAAGGATACAACTTAAAGCAATTAGGACGAATGTGTCCAGCAACACCACAATGGTGACAAACATGAGGTCTAACAAAGGATTTAGAATTAACCAGAATAGTTTTGGATTTCATACCTTTATTACCTTTCTCAGATTGTGGCACAAAGACAGTCCTTGATCCAGAAGCCGTGGAAGAGGAAGGGCTGGAGGAAACAGCATATCTTAAGCCAGTCTTATCATAGGCTTCCTGAAGGGTCATCTTCTTAGGTACTTCATCATCAGAAGAATCCTCACTGTCACTAGCACTCTCCACAATCACCTTATCGGTTGTGGCAGCAAAGGCCATAACTTGACGACATTCATCCACAAACTCATCAGAAGAGTCATCCTCAGTATCACTCCAGGTAGCAACCAACCCTTTATCTTTTGACTCCTTGGTCTTTTCCTTCATGAGGTAGTTTGGGCACTCTATCCTCATATGACCAAAACCTTTGCACTCATGGCATTGGATGAGAGATTTCTCATTCTTGCCCTTTCTTGAGGATTTAGATTTCCTAGGAGGTTTGCCTTTATCCTTTTTCCTAAATTGAAGAAGTCTGATAATCTCATTACTTATGAAGGATAGATCTTCATCCTCATCATCATCTTCATCTTCATCTTCACTTTCAGAGTCCTCAATCTCTTCCTCTATACCCTTAAGAGCCAAGTTTTTACTCTTTCTACCTTTTCCCATTGAGCTTAATCCCATCTCATAGGTTTGAAGGTTCCCTACAAGCTCAGTCAAAGAAATTTGATCAATGTCCTTGACTTCTTCAATGGCAGTGATCTTAGCATGGAATCTTTCAGGTAAGGACCTAAGGATTTTTCTAACAATTTTGGATTCTGCAATACATTCTCCAAGGTTGAAAGCAAAATTCACAATATCCTTGAGTTTGGCATAGAACTCATCAAAGGTCTCATCCTCCTCCATCCTTATTTCTTCAAAACTACTAGTGAGTTGTTGAAGCTTCACAGTCTTTACTGCCTTGGTACCTTCATAGGTGGTCTCAAGAATGGTCCATGCTTTCTTGGCAACTTCAGTGGATGAAATTTTCTTGAATTCTTCATTAGTCACCCCACAAAACAAAGCATTCAAGACCCTACTATTGAAATTTGCAGCTACAATTGTTGCATCATCCCAATCCACAGGTGCTTCCTTCGGCTTAATCCAGCCAACTTCAATAGCTTGCCATACCTGTTCACCTAGAGCCTGCAAGAACACTTTCATACGAACTTTCCAGTACGCATAATTAGTTCCATCAAATAAAGGAGGTATAAATAAAGATTGTCCTCTATCCATGACAACAGGGGTCAATGGATCACACTCAGGAAATTAATCCAATCAGAGTGAACCCGCTCTGATACCACTTGTTAGGAAATATAGACCCCGGTTGATAGAATTTACAAGTTTTAAACCCAAGTTGTTAATTAGATTTATTATGAACAAACCTTATTAAAACAAACAAACATCAATATCATGTCAATAATGAATGCAGCGGAAAAGTAAATAAGACAAGATATGATGACCTAGGAAAACCAATGAAACCAACCAGTTTCACAGTAAAAAACCTGGGGGGAAACCTCCCCGAAAAGCAATCCACTATAGAAAAGAGAAGTTTCAGATCTAGTACAAAACCTTTGTCCCTAGACTCTACAATCCCCGTAGATGAACTCACAGCAGAAACCCTCTACCGCTTCAGAACCTCTGAACTCTTCAATATATGAACGCCATCCTTTTTGTTGCACGGATCCCAGTACGTGACTAACTCCTTTGCACGAATCCTAGTACGTGACTCACTCACCAACTTAAGGAAGAAGAATGTTGGCTGCAAAGTTCTTCACTTCATCAACAATGAAGATCAAGAAGCACTTGGTTACAAAACCCTAAGGCGCAAAGACGCAGTAACTTCTTTTAGAGAGAATAAGGTATCAGTCACCTTTTTGCATATGTTCTCCTTGTATTCTCTCATGTGACGGCCTTTAAAATAAGCCTTATATAAGTCTAGGGTTGTGAGAAAAGAAACCCTACTCAAATACATAAGCCTGGCCTAAAAATCAAAAAGCTGAAAATTCTGATTTTCCGTAACCTCGATCGATCGAGAGGTGTCGAGAGGTGTCGAGGTTTAATGAATCTCAACAGATAGCAGCTATCGAGGAGGTGTCGAGGAGACAGAAACTTTCTCGATCGATCGACCAGCTATCGAGATTGTGATAAGAATTAGCTGAAGAGCTCGACAGATAGCCAGGTGTCGAGGTAGCTATCGAGAGGTGTCGAGCTTTATAAATTTTGCACTTCAACTTGCTTTCTCTTGGACAAACTTGATGACTTCAACACTTGACCTTGAAACATTGTTTCTTGAAGTATTAAAAACACCTAGAACTACCCAATTACAAGCAAAGTGCGTTTTGTCAAAGGATTAGCCAATTTACATAACTAAGTGACATATGTTCTTAAACAAGTTAAAACATATATTTCCTAACAAGTCTGACCAAACTAAAATTCTATTGTAAAGTTGTAATTTACAACTATATGTTTTGTTCACTTTTATTCCGTGTCAAATTTGATTGTAATTATGTTCAATCTTTTATAACTTGTATTATTTGTGAGATTTCATTATAAGGGTTGTGTGAGAGAGAATGTGTGAAGACTCAAGGCATGAAGACTAAAGTTGTTTTTGCGGGTAGCTCGCGACTATGCATCCCACGAAATGATGTATATGTCCTGCATATGATTGGAATGTAAAGAGTCAGGACAAGATGGAGACAGTTGTGTTTTGCGAGTAGCTCGCAGGTAAGACCTTCTCGTGAGACTGTTGGGGTTTATGGCCTAAAATCCAATTTATTGGCATATCATAAATAATTAAATAGTTTAATTATATGAGATTGTCTATAAATGAACTAATGAGACATTATCTTAGTCCATGAGATGTATAGTATGTGATTTATGTGAAAAGTCACTGAAGATATAAATCACAAGTTCTTTGTAAATTTAGAATTTTAGTTTGTAGTCGGTGATGAAATTAGGCATTTCATCTGTGAAGACTACAACATATCAATTAAGATGATTTGTTTTGATCATAGAAGTGGAGACTTCTAATTGATATGTTGATATGTTTTAAGAGTTAAAACGTATTGAATTGGACCGCTGTGAGATTTATTATTCTCCTAACGACTATTAAATGAATAATAAATCTCACGACTTCTATTACATCAACTCTAAATCCTGAGAGAATAATGGACCTAATCATGAGATGTAGGTTATTTTGATATACCAGGAGTGAGATCTATAAGTTACGATCAAAACCTCAGTATGTTGGGTAGTCGCATTTAGTGTTGATGGAACATATATTCTCAAGATGGAATTTATAATCTCTTAACTGAGATATAAAACATTTCCCTGAGATAAGTTTAATGGGTTTGGTTATTCAGAGTGTTGGGCCCAACCACTTTAGTAAGGAGTTACTAAAGTATATATTTATGAAATTGGATTTCATAAATATATAATGAATAACATAAAGGATTAAACCGAGTACTTAAGGATTAAGATGTAGTAATCTTCAAAGTGGCAGTCTATATTCATGACTTTGTATTACTACGAATATTTTAATGAAGGGGTTGCATGTATAATAAAGTCTTGGGATATAATCTATTAATAAGACCTAGAGTATAATTATATTCTTTTAGTAGTATTGAATATAATTAATGGCAATTTTGGACTTGTTAAGAGTTGACAGAAAAGCCCAAGGCCCATTGGAGTTAGAGTCTTATTTGTTCCCTTTGGTCTCATCTCAAGTCACAAAATTAAACCCAATTGGGTAGGCCTAAAAGGCTAACCAATTAGATAATCAATTTTTATTTAATAAGAGTTATTAAATAAGGAAACTACCAAGGTAGTTAAAATGTATGTATAATGAAAGAAAAGAAATCAGTTTTTCTCCATAAGAAGAAGAAGAAGAAGAAGAACTTTCTTTGAGAATCAACGTACAAAATGACTGACTGAGAGACCACACTTCTTGGGCATCATGTAGAATTGAGATGAAGATTAAATGTATTCTCAAGTCTTGGCTTTGAATTTAAATCAAGGTACGCTTCCTATTCTTTGTTTAAGAATTCAAGGTTATATGTTATCTCTCATGAATGAAGTAGATCCGTGATTGTTGCTTCCGCTGTGTGTTTTGTATGAGATGCAAAACCAGATTTTCCAACAATGGTATCAGAGTGGTCTTCCATATCATGCTTGTATAACATGTGATTGAGTTTTATAATTAAAAAAAAAACCGTTTTCTTGGTGTTCTAGTTTTCTGCATACTTGTTGAACACATGGTTTGACATGGATACATGTTTGGTTTTATTAATTTATTGTTAGATTGATAATTAAACATGTTTTCTGTATGTTTTTTTGTTTGAGATTCAAGTTTTATTTTGAATAAAATAGCGAAAAGGGAGTTTGATTCTCTGCACTTCGTGTCCACGTTCATTCCTGATTAAAGAATGAGGAAAGCCAAATTGTTTGTCTTTGCTTCATTGCCCGAATCAAAGTGTTAACTGGATTTTGGTTTTCGATAGTGCGTGGGTCACTTGCTATCAATCATGCTACAATAATTATGTTTGTAGAACGAATGCTTAATTTAAAACTTGATTATAATATTGCCAGTTGCTTTTGTTTTTGGGCTGGACGTACATATATGATTATATAGTTTTCATCCTTGAAGGATAAACGAGTATTGGTGTTGTATTCATGGAATTCTTATGCAACGGGGATTCTATTTGAAAGTTCAAAATGTGTATAAAACACCCTTGAACGTTTGGACCCCAAATTATAAAATATCAATTCAAACTTATAATCAAACAATTAATGTGCGGAACATGAATATAAGCCAATCACAGAATTGATAACTAATCTAAGCCAAATACAAACACATCCACAGCAGTAAATATAAGGCAAAGATAAAGGAAGGAAGATGCAAACACACGAACAACATGCGATGTGTTATCGAAGAGGAAACCGAAGCCCTCGGCGTAAAACCTCTCTGCTACCCTCCAAGTGATAAATAATCTACTAAAGAATATAGTTGGGATACATGAATAGCAGAAGACCCTCCAAGCCTAATCTACCCAAGTACCTAAGCCCTCCAAGCTTCTTGCTCCAACGACGTTACGCCGAACCTATTTCTTCTATAGCTTCCCAGATTCCACTACTATGCCATAGCATCAACTAATGTATATTGGTTCCTTCCAAACTGCTTCCCTTAGCACCAAATGAACCTTCTCACAGACGTGGGTGTGGTGAGATAAGGATTTGGTCAATGGCTTCTCAAGGATATAACAATGGAGAGGAAGAGAGTAGAGGAATTTATAGAGTCTCTAAGGTAAAGATTGGGGATGAGGCAATCTTGTTTTTCTCTACGGTTTCTCTCACAAAATTCTCTCTGGAAGCTCTCTTAAAATCATGGGTATAAGGGTCAATATATAGTGGGGTGAGAAAGGAATACGAAGAGACAGTTTTTGCCAAACAGGGTAAATTGGCGGCTTGGTCTCGCGGCTTGTCGAAGTCGCGAGTTCAAGTCGTGACGTAACAGCCTGGCCAGCTTGGGACTTTTGTCCTGTAGTGCGACAGCTGGCGCGACCCTTCAGCTTCCCTGTGTGCATCTCACATGCCTGCATTTGGTGGCTTGTAGCCGCGAGCCACTCACGAGTCCTAGCCGCGAAACTCTGCTTCTTTGCACATACTTGAGCTTTTTTTCATATCTTCTCACATACTACCCTTACAATAATCCCACATAAATACAAGGTTACTAAGTGCTAAATTACAAGCAAATTGGCACAGAATAAAGCCAACAAGATGGTTGATAAATTTCAACCGTACACTATTAAATCCGTATATTACATATATGGGTTTATATGCAAAACTTTTGTATAGGATGAAGTGGCCCAAAGTATATCCTTTTATGAAGGCATCGATCTTCATTATTTATAAAGGATTCATCATATTGTTGCTTGCCTTGCATTATATAATTTTATGGTCAAACAATATGTTAATGCTAAGATTATGAAATTTACTCCTAATGAGATTAGGATTATGGTTTTCAAGGTTTCTAGCATTATTATGGTTCTTGATTTTGATCTTGAAAACCCTAATGTTTGATTTGTAAAAATTTTATAAGTAAAATCAAAAGTGTTTTTGATGGAAGAACAATGAAAACGTAAAAAACGGTTAACAAAAAAAAAGGGCTGTTTTTGGGTGCTTTCGTGATTGGCGAGTCACGAGTGAGTCACGAGAGTTTCTAGATGAACTCGCGACTAGGGTCTTGTGATTGAGCGAGTCGCCAAAACTCGCGACTAGAGTCTCGCAATTGGGCAAGTCGGCAAAACGAGTAGCCAAAACTCGCTACTCAAGTGAGTAGCCAGAATGAGTAGCCAAAAAATTTTGACACTTGTTTATTACTTGTATAAAGAGCAAGACTATGTGTAATTAGTTTATGTACGTATTAAACAATTAAAAACCTTTAAGAAAGAATTCTAATTAAAGTTATATAGTTTCTAATGAGATTAGAATACTTTATCTAGTAAATTAAGGATAGAGTTCTATAAAATTAATTTTTGATTCATTAGTGTTTAAGGAATCCTAAATAGTTTAGGACTTCCATTTTAGTTAGTGATTCTAATAAGATTAGAGTCTTTATTAAGTGCAAGGTTATTAGTTGTGATGAGATCACAATTATTTAAAGAGAAACCCAAATAATGAGTGGGAGTGCTGGGGCAAGATACTCGCAAAGGGGGCAAATTCCCTCCTAAATTGGAAAGCAAGCAATCTTTAATTGTAACTACTACTCCTCTCAAAGTTCCGATTAAGCCCAAGATGAAAGAACAAACGCCTGATTTCATTCAAGATAAGGAAGAAGAAGACCGACGTTACAAGAGATGCAAGAGAAGCAATATCCATTCCCTGATTCTGATATCTCCGAGATGCTGGATTATTTACTTAAATTGAAGTTGATTGAGTTACCAGAGATGAAACGACCTGAAGAAGCTGACCAAACAAATAACCCTAAGTATTGCAAGTATCATCGCTTCATAGGCCACCCTATAGAGTGATGCTTTGTGTTGAAAGACAAAATTATGGAGTTAGCCCACCAAGGAAAGATCACATTTGATGATGAAGCTGTGACTTCTAATCTTGCCATGGTGGCCTCAACAACTACTTCTACTTTTCTCACGATTCAATTTGGTTCATTTGAGCCTATTGAGGTGAAAATACCTTTCTCCACAGTGCCAATTCCCGAGGATTATATCTTTTCATCTCTTACATGTCATCAAGTAAGTGGTGAAGAAGAATCTTCAAATAGTGAGGAAGAAACAGAATGAGCTATCGTGTATAGGGCATATTGGTTTTCAATCATTTTTACTGATGATGATCATTTGTTGGGCTCCAAGATTCACAATCGCCCCTTGTTTATAACTGGGTACATTCGAGAACAACAAGTCAATCGTATACTTATTGATGGTGGATCTGCAGTCAATATCCTCCAACTCAAAATATTGAAAGAACTTGGAATCTCCTTGGATAAACTACTTCCTAGTAGGTTAATGATTCAAGGCTTTAATCAAGGTGGACAGAGAGCTATTGGGAAGATCAGACTTCATATGCTCATTGGTGAAATGGAATCAAGCGCACTCTTTCATGTCATTGATGCCAAGACCACTTACAAAGTGCTTATTGGAAGACCATGGTTGCATGAGTATGGTGTTGTGCCATCTACGTATCACCAATGCCTTAAATATTTCCAAGATGGACAAGTTAAGAAGATAGTAGCTGATAGCAAGCCCTTTACCGTCGCTGAGTCACACTTTGCTGATGCAAAATTCTACTTGGAAGATGATACAATAGAAGAACTAGACTAAGTATAATGTTAACGTCCCTTTGGACCTATGTCATTATTACTTAGAGGCTAAAGGAAAAGTGACAAATTATTCTTTTTTGGTAAGAGTTACCATGATAGCATTAATAATGAGAACAATTTTCACCTAATCATAGTGATTGGTATAACCTCGCTTCCAAGGAATATTAATTGCAGGATTAGGTTGTCATTGCACCTAGTATAGTATGGTTTTTGGGTTCCATATTTTATGGTTATGAATGCAAAATATAATGTCCTTGTATTTATGTTCATAGTCTCAAAATAAAGCTGTCATAATTTTATTCTCAAGCTACTATTTTAAATGAATCACATTAACTAAGAAACAATTTTGGACATGGTGCTTAGTGGAGCTGAAATACATAAATATGTTTCGATTCAGCATTGTCATAATTTCCTATACATGATGCTTTTATGGAAGATAGCTTATGATGTGATCATAGTCTCCATTAAAATGCTGAAATGTTACAATGGCTTCTATCTCAATTGTAATATTGCATGAGATGCAATAGTACAATGATGTAACTAGTAGCAATAGTAGTTACATATTAGCATTATCATGGTGGATAACTATTAGGGCTGTCCACAGGTTAGGTTGGATTAGGTTTGGGCTCAACTCGCATTCGACCCAACCTAAACGGGTGGAGTAGCCATCAACCCACCATTGATCAAGAGACTGATTAGGTTGGGTGGATTAGACCTCCAACAAGTGGTGGGTGGGTCAGTCAGAGTCAGAGATTTGAAAAACAACAAAACGTTTGTGAGATTTTGCCAGAACCAATCGAAATCTCATCGGATCTACTTGATATCTCACCGAAATATGGAAATTTTTGTGCAAGAGTTTGGAAATCTTAGTATGTCGGTCAATTTGAGTTTTCGGGTTTTGGGGGAGGAAAACTGAAATCGACTTGTCGGGGTTGGTTTCTAGAGGTAAACACCTGTTGCCGACTACCGGAGTAGTCGGGTCGGCTAGCATCAGATTGGATCCAGTCGGTTTCATTGTGTGGGTCGGGTCTTTGGAATTTAGATGGGTTGGACAACTCTAATAGCAATCTCAAACTGACAGAAAAAATTACTGCTGCCCACTTGGTAAATTTATGAAAGCAAATTTTATAATTTGGTATCTACTAGGTAATATGTTGGGCATTATTATGGATAGCAATTTTAGAATTTAAAGGGCATTATCAGCAAACTTTAGAATTTTCTGGGCATTATCTTGGATAGCAAAATTAATGTTGCCTACTTGAGATAAAGGTCAACAACTAATTATTTGACCTATATTGTCAAAATAATTGTTGTGGCATGTTCCTAAAGTTTTTAGATTGTGGTGTGAATTAAAAAAAAAAAAAAAAAAAAAATGAACCTCAAAGACTGTTTAAGATTCTTTGTTTATTGTTCAAATTGTTTCTGGCTAATATAATCTGCAAATAATCATAAGTTGGCAACTTGGCATGAGCTTTACAAAGTAGCTTATGATGTTCTTATTAATTTTGTTATGCAAGACAATTCTAGCTGTTTTATTATTATTATTTTTTTTTTTTGCTTCGCATGATGATGAACTCCATGTAGCATATCTATTATAAATTGTTTTTTTTCTTTTCTTTTTATAATCTCTGTTATAAATTGTTATGACCCTAGATAATGTGCTGGTAAATTGTTATTTGAATTAGAAGTATTTAAATTTAGGCATAGTAATAGATCTTTATCTGAATAAGGAAGTAGTAGATTATTATTGTTATTTTCTTGTATTCAAATTGATCCCTATGTTTTAAGATAGGATTACTCACTATGTTCTAAGATTTGTTGATGAGGTTATCTCATACTTAGTTATTTATGTACTTTAAATGCATTAATGAGAATTAAGCCAAAAATTAATAAAAAAATGTCTATCTCCTTTCTCTAGTTTAGGAGATTAGTTATCTCGAATTAACTAACTTTTACATTCAGTAAATTGCTTGGTTCACAGCATAAAAGGCCTACTAGAGAGTCAAAAAAAATCTGAAGAGTGAAAATACATCACAAAATTTATAAAAAAAAAAAAAAAAAAAAAAAAGAAGAAGAAGGATGAAGGTTTGTGTTAATCTTGGGTTTTCATTGTTTACATACATTGTGCTTATTTTCTTTATATGCTGATGTATGTTTCTTTCACCCATCTTTACATGTGTAGTTTTTTTTCTATCTTCATACACATATTTCTTATACTTGTACGCAATCTATTATTTCTATTTCACACTAAGATGCCTTGATGAGTTTTGTTCAAAGTGTTTCAGAAATACAGGTTGTCAAAGTCTACTTGCCATAAACTCTTTTCTTGCAAAGTTTTTTAAGGGTTTGTGTTAAGATAGATTTTATTGTATTCAACAAGTGAATATGAGTTGAATGATTTATGACTTCTCTCATATGTTCATTTGTTTGTTATGGTTTTGTCACGGATTGCCAAAGGGGGAGATTGTTAGGACATATGAGTTTTCACTTGTTAAGAACATATGTCATTTATTTATGTAAATTGGCTAATCCTTTGACAAAACGCACTCTACTTTTAATTGGGTAGTTCTAGGTGTTTTTAATACTTTAAGAAACAAGGTTTCAAGTTCAAGTGTTAAAGTCATACAAGTCTGTCCAAGAATCAAGTGAGAAAGTGCTGAATTTTAAATCTCGATAGCTGGTCGATCGATCGAGAAAATTTCTGTCCCCTCGACACCTCCTCGATAGCTGTATCTGTTGAGATTTATTAAACCTCAACACCTGCTCGACACCTGCTATCTATCGAGGTTACGGGAATTCAAATTTCTATTTTTGTGCCAGGCTTTTGTATTTATGTAGGGTTTCTTTTCTCACAACCCTAGACCTATATAAGGTTTATTTTAGAGGCCGTCACATAAGAAAGTACAAGGAGAACATATGCAAAAGGTGACCGATGCCTTATTCTCTCTGAAAGAAGCTACTACGTCTTTGCGCCTTAGGGTTTTGTAATTAAGTACTTCTTGATCTTCATTGTTTATGAAATGAAGAACTTTGCAGCTAACATTCTTCTTTCTCAAGTTGGTGAGTGAGTCACGTTCTAGGATTCGTGCAAAGGAGTTAGTCACGTATTGGGATCCGTGCAATAAAAAGGGTGGCATTCATATATTGAAAGAGTTCAGAGGTTCTGAAGCGGTAGAAGGTTTCTGCTTTGAGTTCATCTATGGGGATTGTAGAGTCTAGGGATAAAGGTTTTGTACTAGATCTGAAACTTCTCTTTACTATAGTGGATTGCTTTTCGGAAGGTTTCCCCCTAGGTTTTTTATTGTGAAACTAGTTGGTTTCATTGGTTTTCCTAGGTCATCATATCTTGTCTTATTTATTATTTCCGCTGCATGATTTTGACATGATATTGATGTTTGTTTGTTTTTAACAAGTTTTATTCATAATAAATCTAATTAACAACTTGGGTTTAAAACTTGTTAATTCTATCAACTGGGGTCTAAATTTCCCAACACATTAGTTCATCACTGGTACTCCATCAATAACCGAATCACAAGTACTAGGCAACA
>NW_027069549.1:297587-417968 GCF_002906115.3 Quercus suber
AACAGACTTGTATGACTTTAACACTTGACTTGAAACTTGTTTCTTAAGTATTAAAAACACCTAGAACTACCCAATTAAAAGTAGAGTGCGTTTTGTCAAAGGATTAGCCAATTTACATAAATAAATGACATATGTTCTTAACAAGTGAAAACTCATATGTCCTAACAAAACTTCATAGATTCTAGAGGTAAGTGTGAGTGAGTTTTCCAACTGTTCCCAATTCACGCGTTAAATCTAGAGTTTGTTTTAGAGTTTTGTAACGGAATAGCCAAAGGGGGAGATTGTAAGGTTGAAATTTATCAACCATCTTGTTGCTTTATTCTGTGCCAATTTGCTTGTAATTTAGCACTTAGTAACCTTGTATTTATGTGGGATTATTGTAAGGTAGATGTGAGAAGATATGAAAAAAAGCTCAAGATATGTGCAAAGAAGCAGAGTTTCGCGGCTAGGACTCGTGAGTGGCTCGCGGCTACAAGCCACCAAATGCAGGCATGTGAGATGCACACAGGGAAGCTGAAGGGTCGCGCCAGCTGTCGCACTACAGGACAAAAGTCCCAAGCTGGCCAGGCTGTTACGTCACGACTTGAACTCGCGACTTCGACAAGCGCGAGACCAAGCCGCCAATTTACCCTGTTTGGCAAAAACTGTCTCTTCGTATTCCTTTCTCACCCCACTATATATTGACCCTTATACCCATGATTTTAAAGAGCTTCCAGAGAGAATTTTTGAGAGAAACCGTAGAGAAAAAAAGATTGCCTCATCCCCAATCTTTACCTTAGAGACTCTAAATTCCTCCACTCTCTTCCTCTCCATTGTATATCCTTGAGAAGCCATTGACCAAATCCTTATCTCACACACCCACGTCTGTGAGAAGGTTCATTTGGTGCTAAGGGAAGCAATTTGGAAGGAACCAATTACATTGTTGATGCTATGGATAGTAGGGAATCCGGAAGCTAAAGAAGAAATAGGTTCGGCTAACCTCGTTGGAGCAAGAAGCTTGGAGGGCTTAGGTACTTGGGTAAATTAGGCTTGGAGGGTCTTCTGCTATTCATGTATCCCAACTAATTCTTTAGTGATTATTTATCCCTTGGAGGGTGCGAGAGGTTTTACGCCGAGCTTCGGTTTCCTCTTCGATAACACATCGTGTTGTTGTTTGTCAAGAGAAAGCAAGTTGAAGTGCAAAATTTATAAAGCTCGACACCTCTCGATAGCTACCTCGACACCTGGCTATCTGTCGAGCTCTTCAGCTGATTCTTATCGCAATCTCGATAGCTTCTCGATAGCTGGTCGATCGATCGAGAAATTTTCTGTCTCCTCGACACCTTCTCGACACCTCCTCGATAGCTGCTATCTGTTGAGATTCATTAAACCTCGACACCTCTCGACACCTCTCGATCGATCGAGGTTACAGAAAATCAGAATTTTCAGCTTTTTGATTTTTGGGCCAGGCTTATGTATTTGAGTAGGGTTTCTTTTCTCACAACCCTAGACTTATATAAAGCTTATTTTAAAGGTCGTCATATGAGAGAATACAAGGAGAACATATGCAAAAAGGTGACTGATACCTTATTCTCTCTAAAAGAAGTTACTGCGTCTTTGCGCCTTAGGGTTTTGTAACCAAGTGCTTCTTGATCTTCATTGTTGATGAAGTGGAGAACTTTGCAGCCAACATTCTTCTTCCTTAAGTTGGTGAGTGAGTCACGTACTAGGATTCGTGCAAAGGAGTTAGTCACGTACTGGGATCCATGCAACAAAAAGGATGGCTCACTCTTAGGTGTCTTGGAGGAGTGGCTCTTGCTTGCTTGGAGAGAGTACTGGGATATTGGTCGAGGACGGGGCAGGAGTCTCTCATTTGATGAAGGACTAACACCTTCACTAAGAACAATCTTCATGACTAAACTGCAAAAAGGAAGAATTGTTCATGTTGCTGAACGGGCTGATGTTTTTCCAATGATTTGGAATATATGAGCATAGATGTCAATCGGTGCACCAGTAATGAGGTCACACAGGAATTTAGCCCTTCCAAGATTGATGAAGGTAGTATTTGAAAGTGGGTAGAGATTGGAGAACATGATCAGCTTTAAAGTTGTCAGTTCAAGTGAAAACAATGCAGTGCTTATAGATGATCCTGCGCTTCCCACTTCATGTTCATTCCCAAGAACATCAATGATGTCTTATGCCTGAAGTTCCCGGTCATCGTATGGTGTTCGATCCACATCTTTTGCTCTAGTGATGTGAAGAGCTTTAGCAATGTAATCTGCATTTATGGAAAATTCTTTTCCTCGTACCTAACATTTCAAATCGACTCCTGTGTATCTGGCATTTGAAAAGAATTCCTTGACCAATTCTTCAGATGGATCCTCAAAATTTCCAAATAGATCAGCCTAATCTCTTTCTTCAAAAATCTTAGGGATAAATGTTGTCCCCAGTGTGTCAAACTTGACAACTCTTTCCACAATGAGAGAGGATTCTTTGAAGATGTCTATGTAGGTCTTTGAGTCAGTGGGAGTCCTAAATCTCTCAATGATAGGGTCCTTGGATGACTTAGATGATAATCGTGTCCATTTAGCAACCGGAGTTGACGGTTCATCGGTTACAATGCCTTTCCCTCTAGATGAACAATGAGTTCTCTGCAACAAAGTTGACACACAGAAAAGAACCAAAATACAATACCACTAGAAGCAAACATCAGAGTGATTAGTTTCAGTGTGACAAGAAATTTTACAAAATCAAAACAATTAGTAACAACTTAGAGACAATAGGGAAATGTGAAACACAAAGACACAAATAACGAAAATGTTAGGAACAAGATATGAATGGAGCAACACATTCATGAACCACATTAAATAGCATAGTCTCTGAAAAGATAGAGACATGAACAACGCACTCATATAGAGAGAACCAAAGTAAGGGCAGGATAGGAACAACCAAACACAACATACACAAACCCTCAAACAAAGTTCAAGCCCATAAAATCTTCAACAAAACAGAACACTACACAAAGCCATTCTCAACATTTTAGGCAAACTCATGTTAGAACACAATATATTGCAGAACATAGATGCAACATTCAAATCAAGAAACTAAAGGTTAAAACAGTAAGAATGAAGCAAAGGAAGTAAAACCCATACCTTTTTCTTAGTGTTTGATGAAGACATGATGCAAAAATGGAATCTTTTTCAGTAAGGCTTGAAGTGTTTGAGAGAGAGAAATGAAGAAGACAATGAACATTCACTGATATTCGAGGGAAAACTAAATTTTTTTTTTTAAAACTGTCCATTAAATGCAAAACACGCATTTTTTGCGACTGGATCAACTCGTAAGTCACCAGGGTAAGCCGTGAAACACTGTGAAGGTAAGAAATTTGAAAATTTCTCTAAGTGTTTTTCGCGATTGGAAGATCTACCCGCGTGGAAGTTGCAAGATGAGCCGCGAAAATCTCTGTATGTCCCTCGCGACTGGACCTTACACCTGCGAACAAGTTGCCACATTGAGCCACGAAACAAGCAACAACACAAATTTTGAAAAATTTTCTAAGTCTTTTTCGTGACTAGGGTGCTAACCCGCCAGTGACCCATGAAAACTCTCGGAGTGAGCTTCGCAACTGGAGCATGCGACTGGACCTACCCGCGACTTAGTCGCCAAAATAGGGCAACACTGTTTTTGAAAATTTTGACATTCTTATAGAACAAAATACTTTCCAAAAACAAACTAAAACACTCAAAAATATTTTTGTGTTTGGTCAACAAAAATTGAGCTTGTGAAAACACAATTAATCAAGTACAATCACACAAATGAATATGGCATTCATTGAACATAGCCTTGTGTGTTGTGTGTGGATATCAAAAAATGAGATAGTCCTTAGTCTAATGTGAAGCTTCAATGATCAATTCAATCAAGACATACATAACAAGCACTAGATAATGTGACCTATCTCAATTATAGAAACATGCATATATGACCTCCCACAAGCACCTGATAACAATTCTTTAAAGCTTTTCATTTGGCTCCATATTCAACATATCATTTGCATTTTTGAGCAAAGAGAGTCTCATTGAGAGATAGATGCCTAAAATTTTTGATATTTCAATTGATGAATTAGCCTTTGGCTTTTTGGGCAACAAACATTTCAATTTGATCGCTTTCCCTTTTTCCCAGTCGAATACTAGTATGTGTGACAGGCTTTTGCAGCTCTATATCTCTTTTCATTTGGAGATTTACATTTAGAGAGTTCTTTTAAGCATAAAAATAAAAGTGGGAAGATATATAGGCATGAGTCTATGCATGTCTCAAGATCAACAAAAACGTTCACTAATTATTCATGACAATGTTAAAGATCTATTTACAACAGTCATATAGATTTCAGAATTTCTTCCACAAAGATATGAGTGCATGAGAGACAAGCTAAACTCATTAAATGCACAAAGCTATTAGTAAAAAGGTACAAGGCAAAACATGCTTTGTGACAAAACTCAACAAAGCCGCTTAAACTTTTTGGATTTTCTACTTTTTATGTGTTTTTGGATTTTTGACACAAAAGTAGTAAAAGGTTGATCAAAAACATAAAAAATGTAAAAACATTTAAAACAAAGACAACCACTCATACAAAATAACAACCTAAATACTAGCAAAAAGCACACAACTAAGCATATTCACAAACATGGGAAGTATTGATGCATGGACATGTTGTAATGCTTATGCATGAGTACCCTTTGTCACCCACACGTCACGTGCGTTTGGGGTGATATCCTTGACAGATCGGGTAAGAGAGTTGGGACTGTCAAACCTTCGTGTGAAGCTTTCCAGGAAATTGGTGAAGGCACCAATCATCTTCATCACGTCCATCATTCCTGGATCACAGTTTTAACTTCTTGGTTGCTCACCACCCCAAGACCTCATGTCATTTCTTCTTCCTCGTAACCGAGGTGCATTTGCATTGTTGTCTGCTCTCAGCTTTTGACAGTTGGGTTTGGTATGTCCTTGCAATCCGCAATAGTGACAAACATATTCCGTTTTCAGACCCTGTTGTGATCTTGGAACTGATCTCCCTTTAGCTCCATATCTGGATTATGATTGACTATGGGACTTATTTATCACCCGTTGATCACCCACATTCTTCTTCTTCTTAGCCTTAATTTTCTCAAGACTGGACCTATCCACAGTCGTCTCCTTAGCCGTCACAAACATCACTTCTTTGGTGACCTTGGCTGACGAGCTACTATCTCTAGTGTATCCTAACCCGGACTTGTCTGAGGCAATTTTTTGAGATGAAATAACATCATCTAACTTCCTGGAGGAGACCCTATCTATCTTGGCATGAGCTTGCACTACCTCTTGCTCAAGAAATCTCACCTTTGTGTAACCTTCTGATAGCTCACCATTAAGGGCTTCAATCTCACACTTTGCCTCCTTGTATCTTACCAGCAGACTTTTGTAGTCTTCCTCGGCTCTCTTCATCTTCTTCACAGCCGCCTTTGCTACCTTGGTATACTCACCTGATTTCTCAAGAAGCAAGGTGTAATTCTTTTGAAGACTAGATGTATCTTCTTCTTCTTCAGCCTCTAATTCTTCAACAGTCCCAATGGACTCCAAATCAGAATATTCGCCAAGTTCCTTCACAAGTGAACCCAAATCATCTGATGACCTGCCATGTGCAATGGTCATGAATGCGGAGTAGTTTCCTTCTCCGTCACAACTCTCTTCAGAATCAGAACTCAAAGAGTCTATATCACTTAGCATTGTGGCATATGCCTTGCCTTTCCCTCTCAAGAAATTTGGACACTCCTTCTTGAAATGCCCATGGCCATTGCATTCAAAACACACAATGTCTGAAGGAGATTGAAAATCCTTCCCTTCTTTCCTCGTAAGCTCTTTCCTATCACCTCTTGAAGATGAAAATTTTCTTCTGTTGAATGGTTTCCCACTGTTCTTCATCTTCAGAAATTTGCGGAAGTTTTTCGCAAGATATGCTACTTCCTTTTCCATTCCATCTTCTTCGGAAGGATCATCCATTCTTTTGGTGATGGTTTTAAGAGCAAGCGATTTACTCGTCTTGTGGGAAGGCAGTCCAAGCTCATATGTTTGGAGAGACCCAATCAGCTCCTGAATTTTGATCTCATCTAGGTCTTTACTCTCTTCTATGGCTGTGACTTTTGCTTTAAAGCTTTCATGCAAGGACCTCAAGATTTTTCTCACCACCTTAGTATCTTCATTCTTTTCACCAAGATTGAGCTTAGCAATGACAATTTCGTTGAGCTTCCCATAGAATGAATCAAACGATTCATCTTCACCCATCGTGAGCTCTTCAAACTTGGTGGTAAGCATTTGGAGCTTTGTCTCCAAAATCTCCCAAGCTTCTTTGGCTACGGTTACATGAGAAATCCTGTGAAATTATCAGGAGACACACCACAAAAAAATAGCA
Organism: Quercus suber; assembly: GCF_002906115.3. Lineage (NCBI taxonomy): Eukaryota > Viridiplantae > Streptophyta > Magnoliopsida > Fagales > Fagaceae > Quercus > Quercus suber. Next base: position 304,009 of record NW_027069549.1, read on the forward strand.
TTTAAAGTTTTACTATTAGCATTGGCTGCCGCAAGAGCTGCCTTATCCCAGGTGGATTTTTCAGCCTCCGACCTAGTCCAACCTATTTCAACCGCATCCCACACGGTGTCATCAACAAAGCATAGAAATGCCCTCATTCTAACTTTCTAGAAGGCATAATTATTACCATCAAAAAATGGTGGAACATTGAGAGATTGAGACCTATCCATCTCAACAAGGGGTCAAGGATCACACTCAGGTATTTAAACCACAACAAGTGTACCTGCTCTGATACCAATTGAAAGTTCAAAAACGTGTAAAACACCTTTGCATGTTTAGACCCCTAATTACAAAATTACCAATTCAAGCTTTATATCAAACAGTTAATGTGCGGAACATGATAACAGGCTTACAACGGAATTGATAAACAATCTAAGCCAAATATAAACACATCCACAGTAGTAAATATAAGGCAAAGATAAAGGAAGGAAAAATGCAAACACACGGACAACACACGATGTGTTATCGAAGAGGAAACCGAAGTCCTCGGCGTAAAACCTCTTCGCCGCCCTCCAAGCGGTAAATAATCCACTAAAGAATGTAGTTGGGATACATGAACAGCAGAAGACCCTCCAAGTCTAATCTACCCAAGTACCTAAGCCCTCCAAGCTTCTTGCTCCAACAAGGTTACGCCGAACTTATTTCTTCTTTAGCTTCTCGGATTCCGCTACTATACCATAGCAACAACCAATGTACATTGGTTCCTTCCAAACTGCTTCCCTTAGCACCAAATGAACCTTCTCATAGACATGGGTGTGGTGAGATAAGGATTTGGTCAATGGCCTCTCAAGGATGTGACAATAGAGAGGAAGAGAGTAGAGGAATATGTAGAGTCTCTAAGGTAAAGATTGGGGATGAGGCAATCTTGTTTTTCTCTAGGGTTTCTCTCACAAAAATTCTCTCTGGAAGCTCTATCAATTTAGTGGGTATAAAAGTCTATATATAGTGGTGTGTGTTTGGAATACGAAGAGTCAGTTTTTGTGAAACAAGGCTGATTGGTGGCTTGACTTCGTGGCTTCTCCAAGTCGCGAGTTCAAGTCAAGACGTAACGGCCTGGCTAGCCTGGAACTTTTGTCCTGTAGTGCGACAGCTGGCGCGACCCTTCTGCTTCCCTGTGTGCATCTCACGTGCCCACATTTGGCGACTTGCAAGCCGTGAGTTAGCCGCGAGTCCTAGCCGCGAAACTCTGCCTTCTTGCACATACTTGAGCTTTTCTTCACATCTTCTTACACACTACCCTTACAATGATCCCACCTAAATACAGGGTTACTAAGTGCTTAAATTACAAGCAAATTGGCACGGAATAAAGTCAACAAGATGGTTGATAAATTTCAACCTTACAAGTAGCTTCTTTCAAAGAAATAAGGCATCGATCACCTTTTGCATATGTTCTCCTTGTATTCTCTTATGTGACGGCCTCTAAAATGAGCCTTATATAGGTCTAGGGTTGTGAGAAAAGAAATCCTACACAAATACAAAAGCCTAGCCTAAAAATAGAAATCTGAATTCCCGTAATCTCGACAGATAGTAGGTGTCGAGCATGTGTCGAGCAGGTGTCGAGGTTTAATGAATCTCAACAGATACAACTATCGAGGAGGTGTTGAGAAGGTGTCGAGGGGACATAACTTTCTCGATCGATCAACCAGCTATCGAGATTGCGATAAGTATCAGCTGAAGATCTCGACAGATAGCTAGGTGTCGAGAAGGTATCGAGCAGCTATCGAGATTTAAAATTTAGCACTTTCTCACTTCATTCTTGGATAGACTTGCATGGCTTTAACACTTGAACTTGAAACCTTGTTTCTTGAAGTATTAAAAACACCTAGAACTACCCAATTACAAGTAGAGTGCGTTTTGTCAAAGGATTAGCCAATTTACATAAATAAATGATATATGTTCTTAACAAGTGAAAACTCAGATGTTCTAACATAATGTATTTTGAGCAATAATATAATGTTTGAAGTGTGTAATGTGACTTCTAATTTAAAGTGATCTAACCTAGTTTTATGAATTATGCAATGTTATGGATTGTTGGCCTAAAGTTTTGAATTAACTAATATTTTGGTGTATGTATATTGCAAACTTATGGATTGAGAAATGTGTGTACAATAGGCTATAAGAAATTACAATTTAGTTATACGTATTATTTGCTGATGAATGTAGATTCAATTGAAAAATTAATATAAAGTTCATGGTCTTGTTTCTCAAAACATTAAAAAAAAAATATATAAAAAAATATATATTAATAGTAGATTGTCTTGGCTAAGTAAATATTGTTTGATTATTTTTCGAATTTTACTGACCACACATTCTCTTTCTCTTCTACTACTATATATGTTTAAGGGCACTGCATAGGAGTCTTTCAGTGAGTTAAGAGTGATAATCACTTTGATAGTTCACAATGCAATTGGTAGAATTTTTAGGGCTTCTACCATCATTCTAAAAGAATATAATCCTACGAGCAGTATCGTCTAACATGTAAATAAACACTGAATTTTAATGAAATAAATAAGAAAATTCATGATAGTGATGGCTAGAAAAAAAAAGTACAAGATCTTTGAATGGATGCATATTAGAACGTTAAAAAGGTGGGGGAAAAACATAATTGTTGAAGAATAAAACAAATTAGAAACCTATCAGAACAAATATATAAAATCATTTATTAAATTGATCAAACCAGCACTCCAATGCAGCAGCAGATGGACCTAGTAGAAACATATGAAAACTTAATATTAAGGAATGAAAATTCAATATGTGTCTAAAACACCCTTGAACGTTTAGACCCCAAATAATAAAAAATCAATTCAAGATTATAATCAAACAATTAATGTGCGGAACATGAACATAAGCCAATTACAGAATTGATAACTAATCTATGTCAAATATAAACACATCCACAGCAGTAAATATAAGGCAAAGATAAAGGGAAGGAAGATGCAAACATACGGACAACACACGATGTGTTATCGAAGAAAAAACCGAAGTTCTCGGCGTAAAACCTCTTCGCCGCCCTCCAAGCAGTCAAATAATCCACTAAAGAATGTAGTTGGGATACATGAATAGCAGAAGACCCTCCAAGCCCAATCTACCCAAGTACCTAAGCCCTCAAAGCTTCTTGCTCCAATGAGGTTACGTCGAATCTATTTCTTCTTTAACTTCCTGGATTCCGCTACTAGACCATAGCATCAACCAATGTATATTGGTTCCTTCCAAACTGCTTCCCTTAGCACCAAATGAACCTTCTCACAGACGTAGGTGTGGTGAGATAAGGATTTGGTCAATGACTTTTCAAGGACGTGACAATGAAGAGAAAGAGAGTAGAGGAATTTGTAGAGTCTCTAAAGTAAAGATTGGGGATGAGGCAATCTTGTTTTTCTCTAGGGTTTCTCTCACAAAATTCTCTCTAGAAACTCTCTCCATTTAGTGGGTATAAGGGTCTATATATAGTGGTGTCTGTTTGGAATACGAAGATACAGTTTTTGCCAAACAGGGCTGATTGGCAGCTTGACCTTGCGGCTTGTCCAAGTCGCAAGTTCAAGTCGCGACGTAACGACCTGGCCAGCCTAGGACTTTTGTCCTATAGTACGACAACTGGCGCGACCCTTCAGCTCCCCATGTGTGCATCTCACGTGCCTGCAGTTGGCGGCTTGCCAGTCGCGAGTCCTAGCCGCGAGTCAGCCGCAAGTCCTAGCCGCAAAACCCTGCTTTCTTGCACATACTTAAGCTTTTCTTCACCTCTTCTCACACACTACCCTTACAATAATCTCACCTAAATACATGGTTACTAAATGCTAAATTACAAGCAAATTGACATGGAATAAAGCCAACAAGATGGTTGATAAATTTCAACCTTACAATCTCTCCCTTTGACTATTCCATGACAAAACCCTAAAACAAACTCTAGACTTAACGCGTGAATTGGGAACAATTGGAAAACTCACTTACACCTAACTCTAGAATCTGTGGAGCTTTAGAACCATAGGAACAAGTAACTCCTGAAACACAACAACACAATAAGTTCATTGTATGCAGAAAACTTGTAATGTGAATGGAGCAAGCATAATGCGATCAAGCACAATGGAGTAAAGCAATAAACCATGGCAAGACCAAAACATGCAATCACTATAACCAAGTGATCACAATGCTCATTCACACTTGGAATGAACATCCGAACATTCAAGCTGACAAACACATGGCAAATCACTTGAATGACCAACACTCAACCAATGCACAATACATGAAGTATGTGCATCTAGGAAAAATTCTACACAGGCACAAGAGTGACAGTACTTTAAAAAGAATGCATAGCATTAGGTTAGAAGTACTAATTTAACAAAGCAAAAAGGCTGCATAAAATATGGCACAAACCACAAAGGCCTACAACTGTGCATAAACAAACCCCTAAAGCTTACATAAGCAACATGGATACAAACCTTAAACAAATGTGTTGAATTAACTGAATAACATCAACAATATATAAATGAACCAAGTATTAAACACATTCAAGAGTTATGAGTTTAAACCAAAACAAGACTAGGACCTATAATGATAATAGTTAATCAACAAAATATTAAAGCTATAACCAAAAACAGTAAGGATTATGGAACTCCCCCTTAAATAAGCACTCCCTCTCAAATGCTGGCCCCAAAAATTATCTCCCCCTTTTTTGACCGGAATGGCCAAAGGGTCACTGTTGTAACTTGATGAAAATGCCATCAACTTGAGCTACTAAAATATCAATCTGGTCTTGCATGACTTCCAATCTCTCTGACTGCACTCTCTAGCCATCATTGAGATTCTTTTCCAATTCCTCAAGACGCTTGTGGAGGTTCTCAAAAAGCATATCCAACCTATCAGGCTGATGGGTAGACTGTGCTTGTGTAGTGCTAGGTTGCTGTGATATATGAGGGACATGTACATGTGAATTTGACTCAGGAGTAGACGGAGTAGCAAGAGAGAAATGTGCACTCTTTGGAGTTTTGGATGAATGACTTCTACTAGCTTGTAGAGTGAACATAGAGATTGGTCGAGGACGAGCAATTATGTTCCCAACTGAGGGAGGAATAACACCTTCACTTAGAATGAATTTCATAATGAGACTGCAAAATGGAAGACACTCTCGTGCTATTGTTCGGGTCGCTGTCTTCCTTATGATATGAAAAATATGGGCACAGATGTCAATGGTGGTGCCTGTGATGAGATCACATAGAAATTGAGCCCTTCCAAGGTTGATATACACCGTGTTAGTCAAGGGATAGAGGTTGGTAAACATGATCAGCTTCAATGTTGTCAACTCAGGTGAAAACTTGGTAGTACATATGGATGTGTTGGCACTGGAGATGTCATGGTCAGGACCACAAACTTGGAGAATGTCCTAAATCACTGGAGTGCGATCATCATAAGGAGTTAGGTTGGCATTCGCAAGTCGAGTAATTTTGAGAAGTTCGGCTATGGTGTCCGGACTAATGATGAACTCCGTTCCTCTGACCAGATAGTGTAGTTCACTTTCAAGATCAACTGTGTTGGCGAAACACTCCTTCACTAGTTCCAACATTGGATCAACAAAATTTCCAAATAATTCTGCCCAATCATTTGCCTTGAAGATCCGAGGGACAAAAGTGGTTTCCAAAGTGTCAAATCTGACCTCCCGTTCCACTATAGGAGTTCTCGGGTCAAAAATGCTTGAGTAAGCATCTAGGTGCTGAGGAGTTCTGAACAACTCAATATTGAGTTCAGTGGACGGCTGTGATGAAGAACGTGTTCTTTTTGCAACAGGTAATGTTTCCTCTTCAGTCATAATCTCTTTTCCTTTGGATAATCGTCGAGACATCTGTAGAAGAGCAAACACACAACAAAGTACCAAATCCACAACCCACTCATTTTGTTAGATCTAGTCAAAGGATGAGAGTGTAAAGACCAAACAGATCTAGAAGACATAGAATCATAGAATGAGACCTAAGTCAATAAAGTGACAAAATACTCATTTCTAAAGACCAGAAACATATGAAACATGAAACAGATGCCAAACACATAGAGAGTAACAGGCATTATAGCACACACTGTAAAAAACGAGTAGCAATGTGACATAGACAACAAGCATTTCAACACAATATCATGAAAGTGATAGGCGCAGATATTAAGGTAAGAACACTCAGATAAGTCAAAAACATCATGTAAAGCCACACTGAACAAGTCATTGGCAACAAAAACCCATTCAACAAATCCAGCATATTTAAACAAAGCCATGTTCGAACCCAACATTTCACAGAGCACAATAGCAACAACAAATTCTCACATTTAAGAAAATAACACTCAAAACAAGAAATTTGAAATGAGGGAAAGAAAACCCATACCTTTTTCTTGAAGAGAGAAGTGAAAATGATGCAGAAATGAAGGATTTTCACAGATGAGCATGGCGAGTTTCAGAGATAGAAATGGAAAGGACAATGAACAGTCACAAAGTACGAGGGAAAAACTGAAAAGTTTTTGAAAACTAACTTTAAAAACACAAAACACGCGTTTTTCGCGACTGGATCAAGTCACCAGTAAGTCGCTAGGGTAAGCTGCGAAACATTATGAAGCAAGTTTTTTGAAAAATCTTCTAAGTGTTTTTCGCGATTGGAAGATCTACCCGTGAGATAGTCGCCAGGGGAGCCGCGAAAATCTCTGTGTACCCCTTGCGACTGGACCTTCCACCCGCGAACAAGTCGCCACACTGAGCCGCGAAATCCATAAACACTCGAATTTTTGAAACTTTTCTAAGTCTTTTTCGCGACTGCAGCCTTGACTTGTCAGTGACCCACGAAAACTCTCGGAGTGAGCTTTGCGACTGAAGCATGCGACTGGACCCACCCGCGACTGAGTCACCAAAACAGGGCAACACTGTTTTTGAAAATTTTGACATTTTTGTAAAACAAAATACTTTCCGAAAACAAACTAAAACACTCAAAAATATTTTTATGTTTGGTCAACAAAGATTGAGCTTGTGAAAACACATTTAATCAAGTACAATCACACAAATGAATATGACATTCATTGAACATAAACTTGTGTGTTGTGTGTGGATATAAAAAATGAGATAGTCCTTAGTCTAATGTGAAGCTTTAATGATCAATTCAATCAAGGCATATATAACTAGCACTAGATAATGTGACTTATCTCAATTATAGAAACATGCATATATGATCTCCCACAAGCATTTTATAACAATTCTTTGAAATTTCTCATTTGGCTCTATATTCAACATATCATTTGCACTTTTTGAGCAAAAAAAATCTCTTTTTGAGATAGATACTTGAAATTTTTGATATTTCAATTGATGAGTTAGCCTTTGGCTTCTTGGGCATCAAACATTTTAGTTCGGTCGCTTTCCCTTTTTCCTAGTTGAATACTAGTATGTGCGACAGGCTTTTGCAGCTTTATATCTCTTTTCATTTGGAGATTTACATTTTGAGAGCTCTTTTAAGCATAAAAATAAAAAGTGGAAAAATATATAGGCATGAGTCTATGCATGTCTCAAGATTAACAAAACCATTCACTAATCATTCATGACAAAGTTGACGATCTATTTACAACAATCACATAGATTTCAGAATTTCTTCCACAATGATATAAGTGCATGAGAGACAAGCTAAGCTCGTTAAATGCACAAAGCCATTAGGACAAAGGTACAAGGCAAAACATGCTTTGAGACAAAACTCAACAAAGTCGATTAAACTTTTTGGATTTACTACTTTTTATGTGTTTTTGGATTTTCGACACAAAAGCAGTAAAAGATAGATCAACAACATAACAGACAAAAAATGTAAAAAACATTTGAAGCAAAGACAAAACAGACACAAAAAAAATATTGGCAAGAAGCACACAACCAAGCATATTCACAAACATGGGAAGTATTGATGCGTGGACATGTTGTAATGCTTATGCATGAGTACCCTTTGTCACCCACACGTCACGTGCGTTTAGGGTGATATCCTTAACGGATCGAGTATGAGAATTGGGACTGTCAAATCTTCATGTGAAGCTTTCCAGGAAATTGGTGAAGGCACCGATCATCTTCATCTCGTCCATCATTCCTAGATCACGGTTTTGACTTCTTGGTTGCTCACCACCCCAATACCTCATGTCATTTCTTCTTCCTCGTGACCGAGGTGCACTTGCATTGTTGTCTGCTCTCAGCCTTTGATAGTTGGGTCTGGTATGTCCTTGTAATCTGCAATAGTGACAAACATATTCCGTTCTCGGACCCTATTGTGATCTTGGAACTGATCTCCCTCTAGCTCCATATCTGGATTCTGATTGATTACGGGACTTATTTATCTCCTGTTGATCAGCCACATTCTTCTTCTTCTCAGCCTTAATTTTCTCAGGACTGGACGTATCCATAGTCGTCTCCTTAGCCGTCACAAACTTCACTTCTTTGGTGACCTTGGCTGACGAGCTACTTCCTCTGGTGTATCCTAAACCGGACTTGTCTGTGATGTAAATAAGTATGTACGCAGCGGAAAATAAACGGATCTACATCGTTCGAAATTGATAACATGCATTAAGAAAATTTCAAAATTTGAGAACAAGAAAGCATACCTTGAAGTGGTGAATTTCAAAACCGAAGATTGAAGCACTTAAGAATACTTTTAATCTTCTCTCCAATTCCACTAATGCCCAAGAAGTGTGGACTCTCAATTGGTCACAAAGGGATGGTTAGAGAGTGACATACACTCACTTCCACACCATTACAGTGTTGTTTTTTTCACCACAAAAATTTTGTACGTTTTTCCCTTTGTATCTAACCAATTATCTAATTGAGCTGGCCTTTTGGGCCTTTCCAATTGGCCTTAAGTGTGTGACTTGGAGTGGGACCAAAAGGGACCAATAAGACACTAGCTCCAATGGGCTTTGGGCTTTTCCGTCAACTCTTGACAAGTCCAAAGTTATCATTAACTATATTTAATACCACCATATAAATATAGTTGCACTATAGGCCTTATCTATAAATTATATCCCAAGATTTTATTATACATGCAACCCCTTCATAAAATATTCGTAGTAATACAAAGTCATTAATGTAGACTGCCACTTTGTAAATTACTACATCTTAATCCTTGAGTACCCGGTTTAATCCTTTAATGTTATTTATTATATATTTATGAAATCCAATTCCATAAATATATACTTTAGTCTTACTAAAGTGGTTAGGCCTAACTCTCTGAATACCAAACTCATTAAACTTATCTAAAGTGAATACTTTATATCTCCGTTAAGAGACTATGAATTCTATCTTGAGAATACATGTTCCATCAACACTAAATATGGCTGCCCAACATACCGAGGTTTTGACCATTACTATAGATCTCACTCCTGATATATCAAAGCAACCTACACCTCATGATCAGGTCCATTGTTCTCTCAAGATTAAGAGTTCATGCAAATACAAGTTGTGTGATTTATTATTCATATGACAGTCATTAGGAAAATAATAAATCTCACAGCGGTCTAGTTCAATATGTCTTAACTCTTAAAACATATTAACACATCAAGCAGAAGTCTCCACTTCCAAGAACAAGACAAATCATCGTAGTTGATATGTTATAGTCTTCGCAGATGAAATGCCTAATTTCATCACCGACTACGAACTATAATTCTGAGTTTGCAAAGAACTTGTGATTTATATCTTCTGTGACTTTTCACATAAATCACATACTATGCATCTCTTGGACTAAATGATAATGTCCAAATATTCATGTTACCATTATTTCAGATAATAATAAAACAAATTCATTAAACACAATATTAAGTCATACATAATGTCATACACAATGTTAAACTTAATATCATACATAGCATCATACAATAGGATTTAAGGGCACTAATCCTAACAATCTCCCACTTGCCCTAAAGACTATTGTGCACTAAACTAACTCTCATTCTCTCCAAATGTGACTCGAAAGTCCTTTGAGAGAAGATTTTAGTAAATGGATCTGCTAGATTATTTGCACTTTCAATCTTTGCTACCACCACATCTCCACGAGCAACAATATCTCGAATGATATGGTACTTCCTCTCAATGTGCTTTCCTTTCTTATGATTCCTTGGATCTTTAGATTGTGCAACTACTCCCCTGTTGTCACAAAACAATGTGATTGGAACTTGCTCCATTGTCATTACACCAAGGTCAAAAAGGAATTTCTTGAGCCATGCAGCTTCCTTTGCTGCCTCACAAGCAGCAATATATTCTGCTTCCATGGTAGAGTCTGCAATACAAGATTGCTTAATACTCCACCAACTTATGGCTCCACCTCCCAAGGTGAAAACACGTCCTGTTGTGGATTTTCTGAAATCTAGATCAGATTGAAAATCTGAATCCGTATAGCCAATAGGTATCAAATCCTCACTTCGGTAAACAAGCATATAATCTCTTGTTCTCCGTAAATACTTGAGAATATGCTTTACAGCTTGCCAATGTTTTGGTCATGGATTTAATTGATATCGACTGACCATGCCAACTGAATAACAGATATCTGGTCTAGTACAAAGCATGGCATACATGAGACTTCCCACTGCCGAAGCATAAGGAACTTGTCTCATCATATTTTCTTCCTCTTGAGTCTTAGGCCTTTGGTCATCAAATAGAGGAACTCCATGTCTAAAAGGAAGTAATCATTTCTTGGAGTTTTGCATGCTAAACCGTTCTAGAACCTTATCTATATATCCAGCTTGTGATAAACCTAACATCTTATTCTTGCGATCTCACCAAAGCTTGATCCCTAGAATAAAGTTAGCCTCACCCAAGTCCTTCATATCAAATTGGCTTGGCAACCAAACCTTTACTAATGACATTACCCCTACATCATTTCCAATGAGTAGAATATCATCAACATAAAGCACTAGGAACATTACTACTTTATCACAATGTCTTTTGTACACACATGGTTCGTCAAGATTTTGCTCAAAACCAAATGACTTGATTGCTTGATCAAATCTGATGTTCCATGACCTAGATGTTTGTTTTAGTCCATAAATGGACCTTTTCAACTTGCATACCATATGCTCTTGGTTCTTTACTATAAAACATTCCAGTTGCATCATATAGATTTCCTCTTCAAGATTGCCATTGAGAAAAGCAGTCTTGACATCAATTTGCCAAATTTCATAATCATAATGAGCAGTAATGGATAAGAGAATTCTGATAGATTTAAGTATTGCTACTGGAGAAAAGGTTTTATCATAATCAATACCTTCTTTTTGTGTATACCCTTTCGCCACTAGCCTTACTTTAAAGGTTTCAACCTTTCCATCTATCCATCTCTTTCTCTTGTAAACCCATTTGCAACCAACAGGTTTAATGGCGTTAGGCGCCTCTACAAGATCCCAAACTTGATTGGAATACATGGAATCTAATTCAGATTTCATAACTTGAACCCAATGATGTGCATCTATATCATTCATTGCCTCTTCATAAGTGTAGGGATCTGATTCAGCCTTTTCTGAGATAGCTTCATAAGTTTCTCCTAAACCTATGAATCTTATAGGAGGCTGAACAATTCTCCCACTACGACGAGGCACCTGTGTACTAGACATGTCATGAGTAGTATCTTTTGTATCTAATACAGCCACATCATCCCTAGTTTCATCCATTGGTTGTTCATTTACAGGTTCATTCATTTGAACCAACACAACTCTACTTCTAGGAGTAAAATTATTCATATAGTCATTTTCCAAGAATTTAGCATTTGTACTAACAAAAACTTTGTTATCTTTATGACTATAGAATAAATAACCCCTAGTTTCTTTTGGATAACCTACAAGCAAACACACTTCTGATTTTGGTTCCAATTTATCAGGCTTCCCTTTTAACACATGTGCAGGACAACCCCAAATGTGGAGATATTTCATACTAGGCTTACGCCCACTCTACAATTCCATAGGTGTTTTGGGAACAGATTTTGATGGGACTAAATTCAAAAGATGTATTGCTGTATTTAAGGCATAACCCCAAAAAGAAATCGGTAAAGTTGAGTAACTCATCATGGACCTAACCATTTCTAAAAGAGTCCTATTCCTTCTTTCTGCTACACCATTCTGTTGAGGAGTTCCAAGTGCAGCCAATTGGGATACAATCCCATTTTAAGTTAAGTAATCCTTGAAAACCCCCAAGAAGGTATTCACCACCACGATTAGATCGAATGGCTTTTATGCGTTTACCCAATTGATTCTCTACTTCAGCCCTAAACTATTTGAACTTTTCAAAGGCTTCGGACTTCCGTCTCATTAGGTACACATAACTATATCTTGAGTAATCATCGATAAAAATGATGAAATACTCATAACCTCCTTTTGCTTGGATTGACATAGGATCACATACATCATAATGCACTAGCTCTAGCAAATCTTGAGCTCTTTTACCTTTTTCTTTAAAAGATCGTTTAGTCATTTTACCTTCCAAACAAAATTCACAAACTGGAAATTCATCAAAGTCCATGGGCTCTAAGAGTCCATCTTTGATCAGTCTTTGAATCCTATTTGAATTAATATGACCCAAACGCAAGTGCCAAAGATATGCATCACTAGTAAAAGGAAACTTTCTCTTTAATGATTTTACATGAGAGTTATTATCTAATTCAGAATTATATAATTCATGCTTATCAGGAGTTAAAATATAAAGACCATCCACAATATTGCCAGAACAGATAAACACTTTATCCTTCTTTATTAAAACATTGTCTTTCAAGATAACACAATATCCATATTTACCTAAGTAAGTAGTAGAAATTAAATTCCTACGAACATTAGGTACATACAAACAGTCTTCTAATATTAGAACTCTAGATGTAAAACATAAATTAAACACTCCAACAGCTACAACCGGAATCCTGCTCCCATTAGCCATAGTAAGAAACAATTCCCCTTCTTTAAGCTTTCTAGTCTCCTGGAACCCCTGCAAGGAATTGCAGATATGATTAGTACAACCTGAATCCACACACCAGGAATCCGTGGGATTCTGTACCAAACATATTTCAAGAAGGAATGCATTAATCATACCTTTATTCTTGGCAGCCTTGAATATTGGACAATTTCTTTTCCAATGTCCTTTCTCACCACAATGGAAACACTTTCCTTTGATCTTCTTTCCTTTATTAGCAACCCCTAAGGCAATTTGTTTACCCTCTTGCTTAGTGAAGTCTTTCTTCTTCTTCTTCTTCTTACCCTTGCCTTTCGACTTAGGTTGAGAAGTAGAAACTTCACCAACATTGGCTTCAACATTGGAAGTACCAAGAATGCCTTCTGCCGCTACCAATTCATTAATTAATTCAGACAAAATATAAATTTTTTTATTCATATTATAGTTAAGTTTGAATTCCTTGAATGATTCTGGTAGCGACTGAAGTATCATATCCACTTGGGATTCTCCATCAATATCGGCACCTAAAACTTCCAATGTATTCAGATTAGTGATCATTGTAAGACAATGCTCCCTCACTGAAGTACCTTCAGCCATTTTGGTATTATAAATTTGCCTTATGGTCTCTTGCCTTGCAGAACGGCCTTGCTCACCAAACATCTCCTTCAGACTTAGCATGATGTCTGAAGCTAGTTCTACATCTTGTATTTAATGCTGTAGAACATTTGAGATAGATGGTAGGATGTAGCACTTGGCCATTTCATTAGATTTCTGGGACATGGTTTAGTAAGAACATACTTATGCTCTTCAGCAGTAAGAACTATGTCCAAATTTCTTTCCAGTCAACATAGTTGGATCCAGTCAGTTTGTTTTGATTAAGAATAGTAACAAGTGGGCTAAATGATGTCATATTCTAAATCTGAAAACAATAAACATGAATATAATCAATAAACTAGACATTATCTATTTAGCATATAAACATATAGTATGGAACCTTAATAAAACCATAATATAATATATGCAACGACAACCCAATCCCGCAATTAATATTCCTCGGAAGTGAGGTCATATCAATCACTATGATTAGGCGAGAAACATTCTCCTTATTAATGCTATCATGGTAACTCTTACCAAACAAAAATAATTTGTCGTTTTCCCTTCAGCCTCTAAGCAATAATGACATAGTTCCGAAGGGAGGTTAACATTATACTTAGTCTTGTATACACTATTGTCTAGAATCAATGTGAATCACCAAGTAACTCCAGGGAAGCATGGTCATTCTCAATATTAAAACACATATCATCTATCTTTAAGAAGTTTAACCAGAGTACCATGAATCAAACACCCTTAGAAGGGAGCAAGGCATATACGCCAAGGAGAGGGGCTTCATCACACTACTTTAAACCGACAATGGAGGCCGTGAGATGCAACCCTTGTATCTCTCTCCCATTAGATGTTTTAAAGAAATGGTTTTTAATTATAAAACATGCATAATCTAATTACACATAGTCTTAGTACTTTTACATGTGAAAACTCTTAAAAAAAAATTTTGATTTTATTTCTTTTGATCGATCGAATGTGCCCCTCGATTGATCGAAAAAATTAAAAAATTCAAACTTGACCTTCTAACTTGTTCGATTGATACTTGATTGCCTCTCGATTGATCGAAAAACAAATTCGATCAATCAACTAGCAATCGAAAATCAATCTATTTAAAAAGTCTGATCACTGTCTCACTCAATGATTTTTGATCGATCGAAAGTGATTTTCGATCGATTGAAAATCGCGAAACTTAAATTTCCAGAAATTTTCTAAGTCAGTTTTCTTCATATTTTCTTGAACAAACAACTTTCATACGAACATGATGGTCAGAGAATGATATCAAAACTAAAATTCATTGATGCTAAAGTCTTAAAGATCAATATCAGTTTTTATCAAATTATAGTTTCATCAACCATGCAGAAAATTAAATGCACAATCTTCAAACAACATGAAACTATAAATTCTAATTCCAAAATTCACAAAACATGTTATACAATTCGAAATTGATGACCGCTCTGATACCATTTGATGGAAATAAATGTGAACGCAGCGAAAAACTAATGGATCTACATCATTCGAAATTAATAACATACGTTAAGTAAATTTCAGAATTTGAGAACAAAAAAGCATACCTTGAAGCGGTGAATTTCAAAACCAAAGATTGAAGCACATAGGAATACTTTTAATATTCACTCCAATTCCACTAACGCCCAAGAAGTGTGGACTCTCAATTGGTCACAAAGGGATGGTTAGAGAGTGACATACACTCACTTCCATACCATTACAATGTTGTTTTTTTTCACCATGAAAATTCTGTACGTTTTTCCCTTTGTTTCTAACAAATTATCTAAATGGGCTGGCCTTTTGGGTCTTTCCAATTGGGCTTAAGTGTGTGGCTTGGAGTGGGATCAAAAGGGATCAATAAGACACTAGCTCCAATGAGCTTTGGGCTTTTCTGTCAACTCTTGACAAGTCCAAAGTTACCATTAACTATATTTAATACTACTATATAAATATAGTTGCACTTTAGGCCTTATCTATAAATTATATCCCAAGACTTTATTATACATGCAACCCCTTCATAAAATATTCGTAGTAATACAAAGTCATTAATGTAGACTGCCACTTTGTAAATTACTACATCTTAATCCTTGAGTACCCGTTTAATCCTTTAATGTTATTCATTATATATTTATGAAATCCAATTCCATAAATATATACTTTAGTCTTACTAAAGCGGTTAGGCCTAACTCTCTGAATAACAAACTCATTAAACTTATCTCAAGGGAATACTTTATATCTCCATTAAGAGACTATGAATTCCATCTTGCGAATACATGTTCCATCAACACTAAATGTGGCTGCTCAACATACTGAGATTTTGACCATTACTATAGATCTCACTCCCGATATATCAAAGTAACCTACACCTCATGATCAAGTCCATTATTCTTTTAGGATTAAGAGTTCATGCAAATACAAGTCGTGAGATTTATTATTCCTATGACAGTCATTAGGAAAATAATAAATCTCACAGCGGTCTAGTTCAATATATCTTAACTCTTAAAATATATTAACACATCAACTAGAAGTCTCCACTTCCATGATCAAGAAAAATCATTGTGGTTGATATGTTATAGTCTTCGCAGATGAAATGCCCAATTTCATCACCGACTACGAACTATAATTCTGAGTTTACAAAAAACTTGTAATTTATATCTTCTGTGACTTTTCACATAAATCACATACTATGCATCTCATGGACTAAATGATAATGTCCAAATATTCATGTTACCATTATTTCATATAATAATAAAACAAATTCATTAAACACAATATTAAGTCATACATAATGTCATACACAATGTCAAACTTAATATCATAGCATCATACAATAGGATTTAAGGGCACTAATCCTAACAGTCTGAGGCATGTCTCTGAGATGAAATAACATCATCCAGTTTCCTAGAGGAGACTCTATCTACCTTGGCATGAGCTTGCACTACCTCTTACTCAAGAAACCTCATTTTTGTGTAAGCTTCTAATAGCTCACCATTAAGTGCTTCAATCTCACACTTTGCCTCCTTGTATCTTACCAGCAGACTTTTGTAGTCTTCCTCCGCTCTCTTCATCTTCTTCACAACCGCCTTTGCTACCTTGGTATACTCACCTAATTTCTCAAGAAGCAAGGCGTAATTCTTTTGTAGACTAGCTGTATCTTCTTCTTCTTCAGCCTCTGATTCTTCAACAATCCCAATGGACTCCAAATCAGAATATTTGCCAAGTTCCTTCACAATTGAACCCAAATCATCTGATGACTTCACATGTGCAACGGTCATGAATGCGGAGTAGTTTCCTTCTCCATCACAACTCTCTTCAGAATCAGAACTCGAAGAGTCTATATCACTTAGCGTTGTGGCATACGCCTTGCCTTTCCCTCTTAAGAAATTTAGACACTCCTTCTTGAGATGCGCATGACCATTGCATTCAAAACACACAATGTTTGAAGGAGATTGAAAATCCTTCCCTTCTTTCCTCGTAAGCTCTTTCCTATCACCTCTTGAAGATGAAAATTTCCCTCTGTTGAATGGTTTCCCACTATTCTTCATCTTTAGAAAATTTCGGAAGTTTTTGGCAAGGTACGCTACTTCCTTCTCCACTCCATCTTCTTCGGAAGGATCATCCATTCTTTTGGTGATGGTTTTGAGAGCAAGCGATTTACTCGTCTAGTGGGAAGGCAGTTCCAGCTAATAAGTTTGGAGAGACCCTATCAACTCTTGGATTTTGATCTCATCCAAGTCTTTGCTTTCTTCTATGGCTGTAACCTTTGCTCTAAAACTTTCACGCAAGGACCTCAATATTTTTCTCACCACCTTAGTATTTTCAATCTTCTCCCCAAGATTGAGTTTAGCAATAACAATTTCATTGAGCTTCCCATAGAATGAATCAAATGGTTCATCATCACCCATCTTGAGCTCTTCAAATTTGGTGGTAAGCATTTGGAGTTTTGTGTCCTTATCCTTCTTTGTACCTTCATATGTAGTCTTCAAAATCTTCCAAGCTTCTTTGGCTATTGTCATATAAGAGATCCTGTAAAATTCATCAGGAGACACACCACAAAAAATAGCATTTAAAGCATTACTGTTAGCATTAGCTACCACAAGAGCTGCCTTATCCCAAGTGAATTTGGCTGCCTCTGGCTTAGTCCAACCTATTTCAACCGCATCCCACACGTTGTCATCAATAAAGCATAGGAATGCCCTCATTCTAACTTTCCAGAAGGCATAATTGTTACTATAAAAAAATGGTGGAACATTTAAAGATTGAGACTTATCCATCTCAAAAAGGGGTCAAGGATCACACTCAGGTATTAAAACCACAACAAGTGTACCCGATCTGATACCAATTGAAAGTTCAATATGTGTCTAAAACACCCTTGAACGTTTAGGCCCCACATAATAAAAAATCAATTCAAGCTTATAATCAAACAATTAATATGCGGAACATGAACATAAGTCAAACACAGAATTGATAACTAATCTATGTCAAATATAAACACATCCATAGCAGTAAATATAAGGCAAAGATAAAGGGAAGGAAGATGCAAACACACGGACAACACACGATATGTTATCGAAGAGGAAACCGAAGTCCTCGGCGTAAAACCTCTCCGCTGCCCTCCAAGCGATCAAATAATCCACTAAAGAATGTAGTTGGAATACATGAACAGCAGAAGACCCTTCAAGCCTAATCTACCCAAGTACCTAAACCCTCAAAGCTTCTTGCTCCAGCAAGGTTACGCCGAACCTATTTCTTCTTTAGCTTTCCGGATTCCGCTACTAGACCATAGCATCAACCAATGTATATTGGTTTCTTCCAAACTGCTTCCCTTAGCACCAAATGAACATTCTCACAAACGTAGGTGTGGTGAGATAAGGATTTGATCAATGACTTTTCAAGGATGTGACTATGGAGAGGAAGAAAGTAGAGGAATTTGTAAAGTCTCTAAGGTAAAGATTGGGGATGAGGCAATCTTGTTTTTCTCTAGGGTTTCTCTCACAAAATTCTCTCTGGAAGCTCTCTCCATTAGTGGGTATAAGGGTCTATATATAGTGGTGTGCGTTTGGAATACAAAAAGACAGTTTTTGCCAAACAGGGTTGATTGGCAGCTTGTCCTCACGGCTTGTCCAAGTCGCGAGTTCAAGTCGCGACGTAACAACCTGGCTAGTCTGGGACTTTTGTCCTGTAGTACGACAACTGGCACGACCCTTCAGCTCCCCATATGTGCATCTTAGGTGCCTGTAGTTGGCAGCTTGCCAGTCACGAGTCAGCCGCGAGTCCTAGCTGTGAAACCCTGCTTTCTTGCACATACCTGAGTTTTTCTTCACCTCTTCTCACACACTACCCTTACAATAATTCCACCTAAATACATGGTTACTAAGTGCTAAATTACAAGCAAATTGGCACAGAATAAAGCCAACAAGATGGTTGATAAATTTCAACCTTACAAGGAAGCATTTTGAATTTCACAACCATGAACATAAGCCAGCTGAACATAAATTAGGCATAATCATGAACAAGAATTTTACAACATAAATTTAACTAACTGAATTTAGTTTTGCCATGAGCATGTACCTACTGATCAAAAACAAAAGCTGTGACGTATTAACATTGTTCAGTTGTCAATGTCATATATAGAGAATTTCGTGTTATGGATTGTTCCCTGAATACATCACAAAACGCATAACAATTACTAAATCCCATCCAGACTTCAACTGAACACTTTTTGCTTTCCTTCTTCCTTTCTTGAAGTTGATGTTGTCCCATCCTGCCACTCTCACCTAGTCGCCTTTCACTTGGCCTCACATAGGCTGATGTCCCATTCTCTTTGCTTCAAAACTATCAAACCAGAAATAATAGAACAAAAAATTTAGTTATGAATATGAAGATACAAATTATGATCACATTTAGCATACATTATTTACATTTAGTTTTTGCCTTTTGTTAAGAGCAATTGTTGATGGGTCATGAGTTTCAATTGGCTTCTTCTTTGCCTTCTTTTTTATAATTTTTTCTTCTTGGGTTTTTTGGTTCTTTGCAGGTCCTTGCATTATGACCCCATGCATAACAATTCCCACATCTTACTGCTAGGCCCTTCCTAATGATTCTATAAGGATGCTTGTAAAAGTCAATGTTGACTTATCAAAAATAATTATTGCTTTACTATATAATGAAACAGATAAAATATATATATATATATATATATAATAAAGCATAACAAACAAACATTGAACATGTTAGGTTCTAAAAACTTAGGATTTTATGTATTTAGAACTCTAATGTGTATTGTTGGCAAACCATGATCAAAACAGGTTGTTAGTTTTGTTTAGACTTGCTCAAAGTGTGGGCATTTTACGTAAAGTTGGAATTGAGAGGCTGTAGATGCATTGATGCATTTCGGCCTGGCTCGATCAATCGAAAGAAAGACTCGATCGATCGAATCTCGGGCAGAATGCTTTTCTGCAGAATTTTCCAACTCAGCCCTAACTCATTAAATGTTTTAGGTTTTCTGTTTTTACTCTAGGTATAAAAGGCAAAACCCTAGCCACATTTTTGTGTCGCTCCTGTTGTATTGTTGCTCATACTCTTCTGTTTTGTGTAAATCTCTTGTGAGATCTAGAGGAGTTTTCCTTTACACAAAACTTAGGGTTTTTAAGGTAGAGATAGTATCAACATCTTGATGATCAACTTGGTTGCTGCCATTGACTAAGTTAATCACTTGGCTAATTACCTAGATTAATCTGGTTGGTTTAAAGGGTCTAAATCTGTTTAAGTGGTATTAAAGTAGGTAGCTCTTCTGTCTGTAGATCCTTTGATCTAAGAGTTGATCCTTGACCCCTATTATCATGGATAATTTGAAGTGTCTTTCTGCTCATGTTTGTGATGATTTGAGTAAAAATGACACTGTTGTTTCTGTTGATTTTATTGATGTCTGTGAAACTCTTTGTAAGGAATTATCTAAATCTTTGAAAATTTCTAAGAAATGTAAAGATGAGTTAAAATAGGCTAATCTTAAAAAAGAGAAATTGATTGTGAGATTGGATGAGTCTAATAAAAAGAATGAATTTTTGAGAAATCAAATTTCCTATCAAGATGAGAAGATGAAAAGCTTGGAACAAGAGTTAGTTGAATCTAAAGCTAAAATTAAAAATTTGACTAGCACCAAGCCTGCTGATGATAACAAAAGTGTTTCTGTTTCTCTTAAGCCTAAAGCTGAAAAAGTTTATATCCCTCATTTCAAGAGGAATAATAATGAAAAGGCTTATTTTGCTAGGTTAGACAAAGGTAAAAGTTTTGATGTTAATGCTGAAGTTTCTAAACCTATGTCTAAACCTACTGTTAGAGAGCATAAGAAATCTGTTTTTGTGCCTACCTGTCACCTTTGTGGTGTTGTTGGTCATATTAGACCAAATTTTTCTTTGTTGGGGTAAAAACCAAAATCTGAACTAGAATTGTTGTTAGGAATACTGATGTTCCTAAATTTGTTCATGTTTGTCACTTTTGTAGTGTCTCTAGTCACATTTGTCCTAAATTGAAAATTAAGAATTTTGAATGTCAATCTAGAATATGTGATGATATTTCTCCTACCATAAGTCCAAATAAATTATTTCATATGCTTTTGAAAAATTTGAGCTTGTTGGCTTGTGAAAGGAAATTGCAGGATTTTAGTTTTTTTTTTCAGAAGATTGGTGTAATCCCTCAATTACACTCTACTTCACATGGATTTTCACCTACAAAGCCGAAGACTCATGCTAGATGGGTGTGAAAAGATTCTCCTACTGACTTGTCCCTGTTTTAATTCTTTCAATTGTTTGTGGACATGTTTTGTTTCTGTTTTTGGTCGTGTATTTTTTAGGTTGTTTTTTATTTTAAAAAAAAATTCAAAAACATTGAAAAAATTCAAAAGGACAAAAATATTTTATCTTGTGTCTAGTTTTTCTTTTTGAGGATTACATGAATTATGATATCTCTCTCTTGATTTAGAACATGCTTGACATTGTGGAGAAACTTGAATAGTATGTGTTATATAAGTACTAAGTTATTTCTGATTTTATGTGAGTAGGTACTAATTTGTACATGTACTCAAGGGTTAATTAAGAAATTGATATTTCTTGTTTGTGTACCCTCTATAGCTTAGTTAAGCACTGTTATGCATTGCATTTGCATTGTTCATTTAGAATAATATGTGTTTTTTTTCTTTTTTTTGGTCATATAGTTTTTAAAACCAAAAAGATTTTTGTGTTTTGTATTTCACATCTTGGATTTATAATCAAGAATTGGCCATATTATCTTTACATAACAAGTTTATGTACTTTGTTTAGTTTTGATGAGCTTATTTATTGCACTTTACTAGTTGAAACTTTTTAGTGCATGCTGTGTGGGAAAAATGTTTATAGTGTTTATCACTTTACCTTAATCTTGAAGTCACATATTATTTGACTGTCGGACTTGATCCTTTTGAGAAAGGTATAAATAACCATCTCACCACTGTTCACTGGCCAATCATGAACACCTTAGTGTATATCGTAAGATTTTGTGCTCGAGAAAGTGTAGCACATGCACAAAAAGAACATAAGGTGTAGCCTCGGTTTAATTGCTTAATTCTTAAAATTGGTGTGTACTATTAGGCTTGATGCCAAATCACTAAATTAAAATTGGTGTGTATATTATGAGGCAAAATTCAAGAAACTTACATGATTGTAAGCTTATGTTCTAGGAGATGTGAGAGTTATATGATATAACTCTTTAGGTGATAGTCTCTTTCAAATTCTATGTGATGAATTTTGTAGACTTTGTGTTTGACTTCTGTTCACATATCACCTCACATGTATCTCAAGCTTTTGCTAGTTGCACACACTACACAAATTACTCTTTGCTAAACTTGGTACATTATATTGTGTGTGATTTTGTTGTGGCCATCCAAGATTAAATATTCCTTGATCTTAATGCAAAATGTGTTTAATGTTTGAGAAATTAGAAATTCTAGAGTTTGAATGTACCCGAGTTGGGGATTTTGTTCAAATTGGGTTCAATTGATGCAATTGGCTTGTTGAATTGATGTAATTGATCATTATATTATGTATTCTAACTTGTGTGATGATCAATTGGTCAAATTTTTCCTAAAAACTTAACAAGTGGTTTTAAATTTTTGCAGTTTTATTAGAAACTCTATGCTCAAGTCAATTTTGTGAATTTAACTTATATTGAACTTAGATTCACTGCATTAGAGCATGCATCATGGCATATTTTTTCATGCATCATTTGTGTTTAGGATTCACATGCATTACATTGATTTTTATATCCATCTTGCAGTTTTGCAATCATATCTCTCATTGTTTTCACACATAGATGCATACACTTTGCTAAATTGGATACTCAATTTGATTTAAAAATTGATTGATTAATTTTTTAGTTTTGTACATTCTAGTATATGCTATTTCTTATATGTGAACTGCAGAAAATATTTTTCTTAAAAGATATGATGGATAATCAATGTGCAAATATTTTTCTCTATTCATGCAACTGTTTATGGGTCACATAGTGCCATGTTCGCATTTTATTGAAAGAGAGAATATTTTTTCTTCATGTGCATCCTCAACTTAGTTTTTTTTTTTTTTTTTTTTTTTAACTTGGTTTGTGTCTTTTTATTTATCCCCACCCCCTTTATTTTTTCCCAAAACTGTTTTTCCCAAAATTATTTTTCCCAAAACTTGTTTTGTTTTTCCTATTTTTATAGGGGGAGATTTTTTTTAAACCTTTGATTGTTCATAGGGGGAGTTGTCTTTATTCTCTATAGAGTTGAAGTGGTTTGTGTTCCCTTGATTCTCTATTTTCTCTTATCCTTTATTGTGTATGGTGACTATTTACTCTTTGTATGAGTTGTCTCTGTCAATACGTGACAAAAAGTGGGAGAAATTATTGATTTATGGGAATCATGTTTGTCTTGTTTAGGGGGAGTTGAAATTATTTTTGAAATGGGAGAATATAAATAAAAACTTTTTGTTGTATCTAACTTAGGAGGAGAGTTAGTTTACTTATGTTTTTATTTCTGTTTCTTGATCACTGCTCATTGATTTATATTTATGAGTTATTCATGATATATGTCTTTGTTTTGTGTTTTGTGAAGTCAAGAATTTATTTCTTGATTTACTATTTTTCTGTCATACATGCGTTTATGTGTTTTGTTTAGTGTTTCAGGAATATACAGGTTGATTCAATTGAGCTGCTGTCTACACTTGCAACTGATGGATAGTAGTTAGGATTGAATTTGTGTTATGAACATTATTTTTGTAAAGGGCTTTTATTTGCAAACTTTGAGTTTTTAATTTGTGTTTTGTCACGGATTGCTAAAGGGGGAGTTTGTTAGGTTCTAAAGACTTAGGATTTTATGTATTTAGAACTCTAATGTGTATTGTTGGCAAACCATGATCAAAACAGGTTGTTAGTCTTATTTAGAATTGCCCAAAGTATGGGCGTTTTATGTAATGTTGGAATCGAGAGGCTGCAAATGCATTGGTGCATTTCGGCCTGGCTCGATCGATCGAAAGAAAGACTTGATCGATCGAATCTCGGGCAGAATGTTTTTCTACAGAATTTTCCAACTCAGCCCTAACTCATTAAAAGTTTTGGGTTTTCTGATTTTACCCTAGATATAAAAGGCAAAACCCTAGCCACGTTTTTGAGTTGCTCCTGTTGTGTTGTTGCACATACTTTTCTGTTTTATGTAAATCTCTTGTGAGATCTAAATGAGCTTTCCTTTACAAAAAACTTAGGGTTTTGAAGGTAGAGATAGTATCAACATCTTGATGATCAACTCGGTTGCTGCCATTGGAGCTTAAAGAATAACAAGCGTGGATGCTTGTAGCTGATTGGAGAATCCAAGAAAGAAGGAGTACATGGATTCGGAGTTTGCACATAGTCGTGTCAGTAAGTTCTACTGGTGGGTAGCATTAGGAAGTCAAGTGGGGAGCTTGTAAGTCCTTCTGTATGAATTTCGATTCTTTCGCATAGTGGATTCAGGTTTACCTTGAAATAGCTAGGTCAAATCCTCCACAGGTTTTTACCGTGTGATTTCCTAGGTGATCATATCATTGTATCTTTTATATTTCCGCTGCTTTATATTCTTGATATGATTTTATGTTTGTGATAACCTAGAATTGCATAATTTGACTAAGTTAATCACTTGGCTAATTAACTAGGTTAATCTAGTTGGTTTAAGGGGTCTAAAACTGTTCAGAACAAACCAGAGTTAATAAAAGGCAAGATAAAGAAAAAATAGAGGGAGTCCAAGAGAGTTTACTGTGTCTAAACTACTAGCTGAATATTTTGTTGCAAAACCAACAAAAAGAAAAATACCAAACAAATATTATAAAAGAGATTAGAGGGGAAGTTCAGAATTGAAAAATGCAACAAAAGAGTACTTAAAAATTACAAAAGCATAGTTGATTTGCAAAACTTAAAGCTCCATGCATGCATCAAAACGAAACCCAAGAGCATATACCTAAACAGTATTAAACATTATAAAAGATCAATAATTCTGGCTTTAAATCCATAACCAAATTTAAGGTCCAAAAAAAATCCCAAAGAGGAGTACAATAGCCAATTTGAACTTAATCCCACATACCTCTAACTACCTTAATCCCAATTGGTTACAATGCCACCTTATTGACCTCAACACTAAAATGCTTTTGATGAAACAGATGCTGTGAAATTGCTTAAAATTTTGATATAAATTACCTTTCCTTCACCATTTCCAAATCCACACAATCAACTATTTAAAGCAGAGAAAAAGGAAGTTATGAATATGGATGCAACTAAGTTGTCAAATTTCTTGCAGATTAGGTTGCTAAATTACAGACGTATGAAGGGATGAGGTGGATGAGACTTTACCTCAGAATGAATTCAGAGGAAGAATCCTCTCAATCTTGTGGGCATGAAGAAGATTCAAATTTAAGTGTGAACGACCTCATTTCAGTTAATGTAAATTCAGAAAGAGAACCCTCTTGATTCTTTTGGGCATAAAGAACCATCATATAGACGCATTACCCCAGAAAAAAAAAAAAAAAAAAAAAAAAAAAAAAAAAAAAAAAAAAAAAAAAAAAAAAAAAAAAAAAAAACCTACTACAAAAAATAACTAGAAACCCAAACCCAAAAAGAAATACATCTCTCTATCATCAACTTAACAAATCTCAAAAACTCCATATAACCAAGTCGAAGCAATTAATAAAAGAAGAAAGAAAACCTAGGGACAAAAGGTACCAAAAAAGCCCTAAGTGGCTAGCAAGAATCGAACCAAATCATAAAAAATAGAAAATAAAAACAATGCATGAATCATTAACAAAATTTGGAAGAAAACCATGTGAAATCCAAATTTAAAGAAAGAAAAGTGCAAATAATTGAGGGTGGTGGATTGGCGGCTTCCATACCTTTCTTTATGGGGAGCTAAAATTGAAGCAAAGCAATTAGTAAAATGTGCAATGCAACTGTTAAAGAGAGAAGAGTAAGATAAATTGTCTTGCTACGAAAGATGGTGGACAGATACAAAGTGTTAGAGAACAACGCAAAATAAACGAAGGTTGTTATTGAAGTGATAAAGTGGGTTTTGTAGAAATGGAGCCCTATAATAACTTCAAGTTTGAGAAATCTTTGAATTCTTTTTATGTCGCTTTGATTCCTAAAAACAAAGTGGTGGCATCAATATCAAGGATTTTCTCCGTGTTAGCTTCGGTGGAGACGTCTATATGCTTATGGAAAGTGTAGGCTGATCTTTAACTGTATGATAGGTGCCTTGTGTTAGACCCAAATGCTTACAATGAAGGTTGGTAAACCCTTATTTGGTTTTTATTGCCAATGAAAGTCTTGATAGAAAACTCGATAGCAGTGTTTTTGGGGTAATTTGAAAGTTCAACACTGAAATGATGCATGGTCATGTTAACTAGGCCATTTCATATACTAGACAGACTCAATTTTGGTGAAAATGGAGGAGTGGGTTTGGTTTTTCTATTTGGACAAATTGGTTCTCAATCATGGTTAATAGAAGCAGAATTGGCTTTTCCAATAGTTCAAGAGAACTAAGTCAAAGAGACCCTATCCCCATGCTTATTTTAATTTTGGTTATGAAAGTACATAATGGGACACTACATAATGTTGTAGCC
This sequence comes from Quercus suber, assembly GCF_002906115.3. Taxonomy (NCBI): domain Eukaryota; kingdom Viridiplantae; phylum Streptophyta; class Magnoliopsida; order Fagales; family Fagaceae; genus Quercus; species Quercus suber. Next base: position 330,703 of record NW_027069549.1, read on the forward strand.
TGCATTTCAAGTTGGGGAAGAAAGTAAGAGGGTTATGGAAACTCTCCTCTTTTGTTTGTTCATGATACAATACTATAGAGTACAGGGGTTGTTAAAGTCATTAAAACGTATGAGTCCAAAAAAATCTAGCATAGTAGAAAATGAAGACTACTTAAAGCAACTCATTTCTTATTTTATATCCCTGCCCTCCATGTACTCCCTCAATTGCCCAGTATCTATCCCAACATGACCATTCAAGCCTCCCCCAATAAAAACTTTTATCCTTTTTGATATACTTTGAATAAACTCATTCGTACCCTCCCAATATTATTTCTTTATGGATTCTTCTAAATCTATTTGAGGAACATTAATGCTAACTGAGTTGGTTGTCACTTCCCCTAGACAAATTATATTAAAAAAAGTATGTCTCTTATTTTCTTAATTTGACAGCTTCCAACTTTACAGCCTTTCTCTACAACCATCCTTACCTGAAATCTATTGTTCTTATTCCCTGTATCTCACAATTTATATTTAGAAAGCTTAGTTTCTCTAGATTTGTCATCTACCCACTTCGTCTTCAAGACTATCTTCTTTCCCCACACCCCTACATTAAAGTATGGGACCACTTGCCCATTTCTCACTGCGTCTACGTCCAATGTTCATTCAGGAGGGAGGTTTGGGTTTTTGAAGCTTTGTTCGTTTCAATAAAGCCTTGCTTGGGAAGTGGCTTTGGCGACATTTGACTGAGAAGAATGCATATTGGCGTATAGTAATTGCTTCAAAATTTGGTAGCATGTGGGGTAATTGGATGACAGATGAGTCACTGGTGTTAGTGTCCCATGGGGTTAGCTTATAGGAATACATTCAAAATGGGGGGAATAGGCCGGTCCAGATTTTAAAGTTTGTCATGGTGAGTGGTGCTAATATTCTTTTTTGGTTCGATTGTTGGTGTGAGGACATGATGCTTTCCAAACCTATTCCAATTGGCCAGGGATAAAAATGCTGCAGTGGCAGATGTAATGCAGTCACAGAATGGGTTTGTTTTTTGAAATGACATATTTACAAGGCCCTATGAAGACTGGGAGTTGGAATTTACGCAGTCTTTCTTCAACTATTGATATTCTGCAAAAATAGGAGCTACAAAGGATCTTTTTAAGATGGCCCCCCCGACCACAAGTGGAGGTTTTGAGTTTAAATCTTATTATAAAGCTCTATCTCCTACTGGTTATTATTTTTTTCCTTGGAAGCCTATACAGAATGCAAAGGTCCCAAGGAAGATAAATTGCTCTACATGGACAACCACTGAGGGGAAAATTTTAATAATGGATAATCTCCGTGTGCAAGGATTGTGTGGTAGATTAGTGTTCCATGTGTAAACAGAGTGGTGAGTCTGCTGATCACTTGTTACTCCATTGTTGTTTTGCGTATGATATATGGTCAATGGTGTTTGGAAATTTTGTGTGACGCCTCAGAGTGCTCTAGCCTCCTGGAATGTTGAACAGGGAGGTTTGGCCGTTGTCAAAATTTAGTTATTTGGGGTTCTATACCGTCATGACTCTACCTACAGTTACATGGCTAATACAACTTTTAAATGTTTGGCATCATCCTATACTTTGTTTAATTTACATTAGAGCAAAACATTTCACGAACAAAACAGAGTATCAAAAGGCAAAGGCAGATCATATCAGAAAAATCTTAGCACATCTAGTGAAATGGAAAGAGTAAAACACATTTGATATTAAAAAGGGATTAGATGTGACAAGCTCAGTGTATGAAAAAGGGAATAACATCAATCTTTCATTTATATTTACCAATTCCAGCATGCAAAAAAAAGAATTGTATTTAAAAATTCTGACCACTCTTTTGGTAACAAATTAACATCCTGAAAACAGTATATTGAGGTTTGGAACTTCATGTTTACTTATAACCACACAATAGTATCTAGTATATGCCAAGAATTAGATAAAACTAAGATAAGTAAATGCATAAATTTTGAGTTAAATCAAGCTTATACCTGCGTTTCCTCTTCCTGCTCACTCTCCTTTAGGAAACTGTGTCATTTGGTTTGTCAAGTAAGCCAAGGTTCTCCATATAATTATCAACATGAAAATGGTATGACCACCCACAAATCCCCAAATTCTTAACTTGTTTGCTCTTTGGGTCATATGAAGAGAGCTCACAAAGAGATGGTCCTTCTACTTTTGCCTCCACTAATATATTACCATTATTTTGAAGACCTAATACCCATTTAATTTCTCCTCCGTTGAGATCAACAGTGGACTGTTTAGTCCAAGAATAAAAAACGCCATTCTTTCATCACCCAAATGGCACAACACTCGTCGTCTGCATGCCTATCATAATGAAATAATAGAGAAAGCGATCCCCCAATTACTGAGGTATGAACACTGTGAGTCCATTCGGATATACCATTTGGCAATGATATCACATGAAAAACCTCATCACGCAAATCAAATGACAAAACCAATGGGCCACAAGGACCGCCGGGCTTGTACTCATATTTCCCCGCAAAATGGACATCACCATTTAAAGAAGTTGCAGGATGATGCCAATCAGTAAAATTAATACCCGGAGGAAAAGAGGCACTAGTAATTCTCCAACACCCCTCATTAAGAGAGTAAACCTCAATTTGAGGTGGTGTGGCCTCTTTAGATATATTAATTCGACTTGGAAATGCAATCCTCACTACCTTATAATCATTAGTTCGCGGATCAAACCCGAATGCTTGGCGACAACACCCAATGTATGAGCCATGTGCCTTTATTTGACAGTAATGCAGGGCTTTGGAAGGGTAATAAATTTTCTAATAGAGGGATTCCAAAGAATATAGCGCTCTTGTTCATGGAGACTGAACAAGCCATTCGCGGAACCAATTAACATAAAATGTTGGATACGACGACTCGTGAGTGGGAACCCAATGTTTTGAATTTGATCAAATGAGTCATTGTTATCGTCAATTAATTTGTAGTAATCTACAGAAGAATTATCAACGTAGTGTCTAAAAATTAATTTGTTAGGGTTGGAGGGAAGTGAAAGTGATCGAGTGAGATGGGAATTGATGAAGACAGAGCTTGTAATTAGAGAGTTCCATGATTTAGAAACGCACCTAAATCGAATTAGGGATTTGATGGGAAGTCTGTGTAGAATTTCCAGCACCGCTTCCTCTGGGAGATAGTCTGACATTCCTAATCTTAACCCAATTTCAAGCTTGTTCTGAAATTTTCAATTTGGAACACTAAGATAGATGGGGATGAATGAGAGTTTTGAAAACGGTATCGTTGTCTCTCTTTTCTTTTTGGCACGGTTTTGCTTTGTTTTTTATTTTTTGCACTGCGGTTTTGTTGTAAAATGACGATTACTTTTACTAAAAAGAATATTGAAACAAATTAGCGGGAAGATTTTTAACTTTTATAAAAAATAAAATAAAATAAGGGGTGAAGATTCCCATCATTGAAACCCTCCTCCAATATCACACTAATATTTAGGGCCGTTTGGTAGAAAAGTATGAGTAGTATTGTTTGTACTTTTTTGAAATATGTATAGGTGAAAAAGTGTGTGGAAATATGTGTAGTGTTGTTTAAAAACTGAAAATGAGTGTTTGAAATGCCCTACAGATGGGGACAAACAAGTCAAGAGAGTTGGTGGGGGGTAGAGAGAGTATTCACTAAGCGGGGAGGGTAGGCAGAGTTGAATCTGACCCAGGCAATATGCCTTTCACTATTGGAAAGGAAGCATCAGAAGTGGAGCAGCAACAAAAATCAAGTGAGGGAGGGATGTATTTGGAGACAACGACATATCAGAAAGAGAATTCGAGGTTCACATTCAAAATGAAGCAAAACAAGGTAGAAGTTGGGCCCGAGGTTAGTGTTGAGAAGCTAGAAGTTGCAACAGGCCCAATTGCTATGATATTTGATAAGGAAGAATGCTGGACTGGGGAAAAACTAGGCCCACAAAGCGGGCATTGGAAAAGGCTGGCTAGAAAGCAGGCTTGGAAAAAATTAAAAGAGAGAGCCCAGTGCTATTACAAGAGCTAGATGCTAATATCATGGAACTCAGAATAGGGAAAAGGAACAAACAAACCTACAAAAGATAGAAGTGCGAAGGTAAATCGGACGGCGGAGTGGCAGCGACTGCTAGGTAGCGCCGCTGAGCCCAATGAACGTCTTGGCTTGGAATTGCCGGGGACTAGGATCAACCCCGGTAGTTCGAATTCTCACCGATGAGGTGAAATCCAAGAGATCGATCCTCGTCTTCCTCATGGAGATGAAAGCAAGCTCAAGTAAGGTGAAGGAAATTCAGAATAAATTGGAACTGACGCAAGGCATTTCAGTTCCAAGTGATGGCCCAAGTAGAGGTCTTGAAATGTTGTGGAAAGAAGGTACTGACATCCATTTTAAGAGTTGTTCACATTCGCACATCAATGTGGTCGTGGTTGGAGAACAGGGCATGCCGTCGTGGAGAGCTACGGGTTTCTACGGACACCCCGATGCAAGCAAAAGGCACACCTCATGGAAGCTATTGGAAACATTGAAGGAGCAATGTGATATGCCATGGGTGGTTTTTGGGGATTTCAATGAAATCACAAAATCGGATGAGAAGCTGGGTTGGATGGACATAGATGTTGAACATATGCGAAACTTTAGAGATTGTTTGAGTTTTTGCGGCCTCACGGACTTGGGATTTGTTGGGCAAAGGTTTACTTGGTGCAATGAAAGATTTGGAGAACAGAGGATGGAGAAGAAATTTCCCAAAGGCGAAGGTCCATCATGTGTCAATGACTGCTTCAGACCAGTGTCTCCTTATGATGTCAATGAAGAAGAGAAATCTGAATAAAGAAGAAATAGGTTCGGCGTAACCTTGTTGGAGTAAGAAGCTTGAAGGGCTTAGGTACTTGGGTAGATTAGGCTTGGAGGGTCTTCTGCTGTTCATGTATCCCAACTACATTCTTTGTGGATTATTTGGCCGCTTAGAGGGCGGCGGAGAGATTTTACTCCGAAGACTTCGATTTTCTCTTCGATAACACATCGTGTGTTGTCCATGTGTTTGCATCTTCCTTCCCTTTATCTTTGCCTTATATTTACTGTTGTAGATGTGTCTATATTTGGCATAGATTAGTTATCAATTCTATGATTGGCTTATGTTCATGTTCCGCACATTAATTGTTTGATTATAAGCTTGAATTGATATTTTATAATTTGGGGTCTAAACGTTCAAGGGTGTTTAATACACATTTTGAACTTTCAGTTCTATTCAAAAAGTGGTGGAAGGTTCCATGAGTTTTCTACAAGGTTTCAATGGCTAGGAGGTGAAACATGTGCGGAGATGCAGCAATGGAGCAGCCCATAGTTTAGTGAAATATGCTAAGGTCGTATCTGATTGTGTAATTTGGGTGGAAGACACTCCCTCGATAATAGAAAATCGATTTTGTATGGATGTATCCTTATTAGGTATTTGCCTTAGTTAATGAAAATTTTATGCATTAGCTATCAAAAAAAAAAAAAAAAAGAAATGCCCTACCAAACGAGCGCTTTTTTTTACTTTGTTTTGTTTTTTTTTTTTTTCCCTCTCTCCAGCCTTATATTGGTGCTCGTAAGGATGCACAGATACACATATATTGACAATTGTATGGGTACAAGTGTAAGTATGATATGGTGACATAAGTCATTTTTAAAAATTATAACATAAAACGGCTGATACAACACCAATATGACATAGATACGACACAAGTACAACACCCCTAAATGAAGTACATATGCTACCAAGTTCGTGAGATTTGCTAGGGGTTGTGATTGCAACAATAATTGCAATAAGGGTAGTTGATTGGAAGAGAATTTAAGGCTTCTATTATTATATATAAGAACTGCATTGGCTATAAGAGCAAATGAGTTAGTGGAGTGGTGCAGTTGAAAACTAATATGAGTTTGCTTGTGGATTTTGGAAGGAGGTAGCTAACCTTGTTATGGCTATAAATTTTTTAGATAGGTAATTGAGATTATTATCAAAATATTCATTATGATTTCTTAGATAAAAGATTATTAGTGACAAGAGTGGACCTAGGATTTCAAACTAGGGGGGCCGAAGCATAAGAAAAAAAAAATCTAAATAGGTATCCATATAATACTAACAAAATATCAACTAAGATAAATACACAAAGTCATTTTTTATTAATACATTAAAATGTAATTATCTACCAATAAAAACAAAATAATACAAAATAATATTGTTTCTTAAGAGCATCAGTTGTTAAAAAAAAAAAAAATTCACAAACCAAAACTTATTTTTACTACTTTAATATAGCATTTGAAATGTCTCGTATAGTAGTGTTTTTGATATTTGGTGTTCTAAATACAAAATATTTATCATTTAGAACACCTAATGCTAGTACTCTAATATTGGGACTAGAATATTTTATTTTTTATTTAAAATTTTTGTTTTTGTTAAGTTTTTGAGTTTGATAGTTGCTAGTTGGGCTAAGTTAATTAAAAAGGAGGAGTTTTGAGTTTTTGGAAGCGAGAAGTGTAGCTCTAATAAAAAAAATTTCTCTTTTTTTTCTTTGGGTCGAGGGGGCCCAAAAACGTTTTTCCTTTTTTTTCTTTAGGCCAGGGGGGCCTAGGCCCCCCTTGGGTCCGTCCTTGATCAATGATATCCATTAGTCATAAAAACTCATTTACTTATCCATTTTCAAGAAACACTCATTCTACCTTGTCATAGACCTTATTCATAGATAGTTTTAGGGCTGTATGAATCCATCCACCCATCTACTAATTTAGGTCTTTTACTACTAAATTAGAATGCATTTTCATGCTAGTTGATACAGAAGTTAATTAACTTTATAAATGAATTAGGCTCAACATCACTATGTTCAAATCTTTTTTCTATTTCTTCCTCTGGTTAATATGTCAAAAGAAAACTCTATTATTGCCATATTAACTGAGCTTGATTAGTATATATTTCTTAACTTGACATAGTAGCTTCTCTAACCACTTTATAGATAAATTTAGGCACCGCAATACTAGGTTCAAATATTTTTTTTTTTCTTTTTATTTCACTAGTTAATATGTCAATAGATAAACGAAATTATGAGCCATATACTAGGTTCAAATCTTTTCTTTTCTTTCTCTAGTTAATATGTCAATAAACAACTCTCTTATTGACATATTAACCAAGCAAGGTTTTTATTACCTCCTATCTCTCAACTAATATACTTCATGCAACTTTTTTTTTTTTTTTTTTCGTTCTCATCTAACGAAAATGCATGTAATCCTTTTACATAGAGAGGAAAACGGTTAAGGGACATTGGTCGTCTTATCTCAACCCCTGGTTCTGTATTTAAGTAACAATGGAAACACGTTCCTTAACATACCAATATTCATGAAAACACATTCTTTTTATCAACTTTTCATGGAGCACTCATAACTACTTTATCATAATTCTTATTTATATCTAGTTTTATGGCTATATTACCCCATCTTTCCATTCTCTATAAATAATATAGGTCTTTGACTACCAAATAAGAATGCATAGACATTTTACTTGAGACGGAAGTTAATTAACTTTATAAATGGTATATGATAGCAAAATACTAGGTTATTCTTTGTAGGGACTTGGTGGGAGTGTTTTGCCACTATTTTTTTTTCTTTTTTTTTTTTATTTTTTTCTTTTTTTTTTTATGCTTGTCAGTAGGAGTATCCAAGTATTGAGACAGATTTGAAATCACATTTGTTATTGAACGGTTTTTAGACCCTTTAACCCAACCAGATTAACCTAGTTAATTAGCCAAGTGATTAACTTAGTCAAATTATGCAAATCTAGGTTATCACAAACAAACAATCATATCAAGTATAAAGTAGTGGAAAAGTAAATAACACAATGATATGATGACCTAGGAAACAATCAATCATACAATAAGACTTACAAGCCCCCACGCTCGACTTCTTATTACTACCCACCAGTAGAACTTACTAACACAGCCACGTGCAAGCTCCAAATCCATGGACTCCTTCTTTCTTGGATTCTCCACAAGATACAAGCACGCCCGCTTGTGTTTCTTTAAGCTCCAATGGCAGCAACTAAGTTGATCATCAAGGTGTTGATAATATCTCTACCTTGAAAATCCTAAGTTTATGTGAAGGAAAGCTCCTCAAGAATCTCACAAGAGATTCACATAAACCGTAAAATATGAGCAAGAAGAGTTACTCTAAAAATGAGGCTAGGGTTTTCTTTATATACTAGGAGAATTAGATCTGAAACCCTAATCCTTAATGGGCTTGGGCTGAGTTGGAATTCTGCAGAAACAAACATTCTGCCCGATATTCAATCGATCGAGCCAGGCCGAAAGTCACTAATACTTTCTGCAGCCACTCGATTCCAAGTTTACATAAACGCACAACTTTGAGCAAGTCTAAACAAGACTAAACAACCTGTTTTGATCATGGTTTGCCAACAATACAAATTAGAGTTCTAAATACATAAATTCCTAAATCTTTAGAACTTAACAAACTCCTCATTTGGCAATCCGTGACAAAACACAAACTAAAAGTTCAAAGTTTACAAATAAAAATCCTTTACAAAAAAATGTCCATTATAACAAATCCAATCCTAACTACTATCCATCAGTTGCAAGTGTAGACAGTAGCACGACTGAATCAACCTGTATATTTCTTGAAACACTAAACAAAACGCATAAACGCATGTGTAGCAGAAAAAAAAGTAAATCAACAAATATGCAAACTAACTCTCCCCCTAAGTTAGATACATCAAAAAAAAATGTTAACTCCCTCTAAACAGAACATTCTTGTATTTTACACACATATAAATCTCCCCTTTTTTGTCACGTATTGACAAAGACAACTCATACAAAGAGTAAACAGTCAACATATGCAACAAAGGATAAGAGACGATAGAGAATCAAGGAAACACAAAACAATTCAACTCTATAGAAAACAGAGACAACTTCCCCTATGAAGAGCAACAACTCTCCTTAAGAACCACAAAGGTTAAAAAATTTCTCCCCCTATAAAAATAGGAAAAACAAAACAAGTTTTGGGGAAACCGAGGAAAAGGGGGGGGGGGGGAAGACACACAAACCAAAGTGAAAAACTAAGGTGATGATACACATGAAGAAAAAATATTCTCTTTTTCAATAAAATGCAAACATGGCACTATGTGACCCATAAACAGTTGCATGAGTAGAGAAAATATTTGTACATTGATTATCCATCATATCTCTTAAGAAAAATATTTTCTACAGTTCACACATAAAAAAGGCATAACTAGAAAATACATAGCTCAAAAATTAATCAATCAATTTTTTGATCAAGTTGAGTACCCAATGTAGAAAAGTGTATGCATGTTATGTGTGAAAACAATGAGAGATATGATTGCAAAACTGTAAAATGGATACAGAAAACAATGCAATGCATGTGAATCCTAAACATAAATGATGCATGAAAAAATATGTCATGATGTATGCTCTAATGCAGTGAAACTAAGTTCAATATAAGTTCAGATTTACAAAATTGGCTTGAGCATAGAGTTTCTAACAAAAACCCAAAAAAAAAATTAAAAACCACTTGAATGTTTTGAAATAAATTGATGAATTGATCATCACACAAGTTAGCCAATTTTAACTCTTCTCTAAATTTCTTAGAAATTTTCATAAATTTCAATAATTCCTTACGAAGAGTTTCACAAGCATTAATAAAATCAAAAGAAGCATGAGCAGAAACATGATCAGAAAGACACTTCAAATTATCCATGACAACAAGGGTTAAGGATTAGCTCTTACATCAAAAGATCTAAAACAAAAGAGCTACCTGCTCTGATACCACTTGAACGGTTTTTAGACCCCTTAACCTAACCAGATTAACCTAGTTAATTAGCCAAGTGATTAACTTAGTCAAATTATGCAAATCTAGGTTATCACAAACACATAATCATATCAAGTATAAAGCAGCGAAAAAGTAAATAACACAATGATATGATGACCCAGGAAACCACACGGTAAAAACTTGGGGAGGATTTGACCTAGTTATCCTCAAGGTAAACTTGAATCCACTATCTTGAAAGAATCGAAGTTCATACAATAAGACTTACAAGCCCTCACGCTCGACTTCTTATTGCTACCCACCAGTAGAACTTACTGACACGACCACGTGTAAGCTCCGAATCCACGGACTCTTTCTTTCTTAGATTCTCCACAAGATACAAGCACTCCTGCTTGTGTTTCTTTAAACTCCAATGGCAACAACTGAGTTGATCATCAAGGTGTTGATAATATCTCCACCTTGAAAACCCTAAGTTTATGTGAAAGAAAGCTCCTCAAGGATCTCACAAGAGATTCACACAAACCGCAAAATATGAGCAACAAGAGCTACTCTAAAAACGTGGTCAGGGTTTTCTTTATATACTAGGAGAATTAGATCCGAAACCCTAATCCTTAATGGGCTTGGGCTGAGTTGGAATTCTGCAGAAAAAAACATTCTGCTCGATATTCGATCGATCGAGTCTAATTTTCAATCGATCGAGTCAGGCCGAAAGTCACTAATACTTGCTGCAGCCACTCGATTCCAATTTTACATAAACGCACAACTTTGAGCAAGCCTAAACAAGACTAAACAACATGTTTTGATCATGGTTTGCCAACAATATAAATTAGAATTCTAAATACATAAATTCCTAAACTTTTAGAACCTAACAGTTACCACTTACCAGCTTACCACAATGACATTTTCCCTAGTCATATTTCATTTTAATTTAACTTTTACACTTTCAATTGCATTAATTCTTTGGTTAATATATTATTAGATATTCAACAAAACAAAATTGTCAGTAGACAATTCTGTTGTCACTTATTTGAAACAATTAAGAACAACTATTGTTATTGAGTTCATGTGGATGTCAAATGATGTAATGCGTTTTTATCAGTGGCAGACTCTCATTGATTGGTACTACAAAGTCAGCGCTGACCTTGTAGTCCAGGACTGCCCAATAATTTCCTATTAACAGACTATTGATAATGCATGTCTCCTATGTGGCATCTGCAAAGAGAGAGAGGATAATCTTAACACTTAAGCCCAAGGACACATGTCATGATTTCATATATTCAGTTGTAAGACAAGATTACTAAAAAACAATTGTTACAGAGACATGGATGTATTGGTTTGGGAAGCTGAAATCAAAATTTTTTCCATGGTAGTTACAATAAATTGAATTTGTAAGGTCAAAAAGACTAAACAAAGTATACTGTATCAATAAGAGAATTTAAATTTGGACATTTTTTGTTTCCCCTAATTATATGCTATATGAGGTAAATTGTAATTTTCACTAAATCATTATGAACCATTACTGTTTAGCCAGTTAGGCAGTACGTTTTGTCATTGAAAGTAGCCTTATTACCTTTTATTTTATTTATTTATATTGATTCTAGTAAAAAAATAAAAACTAATCAAATAAAACCATCTAAAAGAATGTCCTATCATAATACATGATTTACTAAATTCATTGAAGATTACTTACCAAAAAAAAAACTACCTGTCATATCAATCACAAATTTTACGAGTGTCAAATTGACCATAATTTTCCCAAAAAAAAAAAAAAGTCCATATACTGCATAAAACCTTACTGCCCACCGCAAGGTCACATTTCCTGCCCTGCAGAAGAGGATCTTTGTTGTACTTGTGTTGAACTTTGATCTCCAACGCCACTAAACATCTCTCCAGCCTAAAATATGAGATTAACTCCAATTAACATTATAACACAACTCTAAATACTGCATAAAGTATTACATTTACATTAAAAAAAAACAATATATTTATAACAAAAGCACAACAAAGTAATTCCCCGACCCCTGAATTGTTGAATCAAAGATACCAATTTTGATTCTATAGTGTCCATCTTCTCCAATTGTGATTTTAAAGAGGTCCTTTTCTCTGTCTGCTGTTGTAGCGTTGTCTCTACTTCGGCCTAAAATATAAGATAAATAAATCCAATTAACAATATAACAAAACTCTTATAAAGTATAAAGTATAAACTGCATAAAATACTACATTTAAATTCAAAAGCAAATAATATAAATATATATATATATATATATGAAGAGAAAAAATTATGCATGACGGAGCTATCTGGACGGAAGTGGCACGGACAAACATGGCATGTACAGACCGAACGGCCACGTGGCATCCAGCCCATTATTATGTGGTCTCCAAGGAACCTTAAATGGAAAATACTTGCGACACACGATTAGCCCTAATTTATAGAGTCCGAATATGAGTAGAATTCTAGAATATACACACATTAATGAGTATCTTCCCCATAAGAAAAAGACTTGTTCCGCAAGCAAAGGAGTCTAGCCCTACGCGACTATAAAAACCTAAAGACTCAAGAAAAAGGTATGCACAATTTCTATAAAGCTCATACTCTCTAGCATCGTTGGAGCTCTCTTCTGACTTAACTTTCGGAGGGTCTTTGGCCGGTACCACACTAGTACTCTCTGTAAGATCTTCTTTTTTTGTGTTGGGCAGGTCTGGTATCAAGTGTATTGGAACCGTGCGGCTCATTGGTGATTTTTTCGACATCATCAATAAATATATTAATAAAAGCACACTGAAGTAATAACCTGGCCCTTTAATCGTTGAGTTAAAAAGACCAATTTTGATTTTGCAGTCTCCATTATCTCCACTTGTGATATCAAAGTGGCTATTTTCTCTGTTTGCTGCTGTAGTATTGTCTCCAGTTCATATAGAAATGCCTCTTGTAGCTGGAGTGCTCTCCCGTTGTGTAGTATTGCCTCTTGCTGATGTATAATAGTCTGTTGTTGATGTAGTATTGTCAGTTGTAGCTCTTGTAGCTAGCATATCTCTTTTTCTGAAGTCAACTTGGAAATTTGGTAGCAGTAGATACACCAAAAGGCTTAGATGGTTGTGATACAAAAACAAATTGAACCACAAAGTAAAACCAATAATTATCATATTAGAAAGCAACCAACCCATTATAGAAAATCCACATAACCAACCATTTAAACAATAGAAAAAGGAAGTTCTGAAGATATATATAGTTTTCAAATTTCTTGCAGATTAATCTGCAAAATTACAAACGTATAAAGGGATGAGGTGGATGACTTTACCTACTCCAAATGTTTTAGGCATGAAGAAGAATAAACTTAAGTGTGTACTTATCAAAAAAGAATAAACTTTAAGTGTGAATGACCTCATCTCAAAAAAGTGAATCTTGAGAGAGAATCCTCTTAAGTCTTTTGGGCATGAAGAAGCATCAAATAGAAGCATTACTAAATAAAAATTAAGATACAAAACCCTGCTACAAAAATAACTAGAGCCCCCACCCAAACACAATCACACATATCTCAAAAACCCAATGAAACCAAGTCAAAGTAATTGATAAAAGAAGAATGAGAACCCTGGGGAAAATTAGTACATGAAAAGCTCTAATTTGCTAGTGAGAATCAAACTTAATAATAAAAATGGAAAATCAAAATAATGCATAAATTAATAATCAAAATTTGGACTAAATCTATGTGAAATCAAAATTTAAGGAAAGAAAAGGGCAGATCATGGAGAGTGGTGGTCCTAGTGGATTGGCTTTCATTCCGTTCTTTTTGGGGACCAAAATTTGAAGCAAAGCACTAAGAATCAATGCAACACTTTATCTAAACAATAATAATAATTACCATTATTATTTCTATCACAAGGAACCTCTTCAAGGCAGGGCCACTTTGTGTACCCCCATTCTGACTAAACCCCGAATACACGACCTTACCCATAAGAACCGTGTATCGGATAATCTCAAGACTCGAACTGGACAACTTTAGCTAACCCGTGTAGGCATGTGCAATGCAATTTTTTGAAATTTTATAAACATGTTCATCCAAGTCCCACTTGCCTTCTTTAACTATTCTATTTTTATACACAACTTATTTACCTCCCTTCAAATTTGAGAACCTTATTCTTGTGTTTCCCCTTCCTGTATGCATTATTTTATATCTAATACAAACATCAAGTGTCACCAACCCATATTGTGTGGTTACACCCTCTCTTGATATTATTTTAAAATTTTACAATCTTACAATCTTACAATCTTAAAATTATTAAATTTACCTAACTAATGTTAACCTATTTTAAGCTTAAGTGTGACTCCCCCTACACCATCGTCCAAACAAAGAAAGCAGCCTTTTTGAAGCCTTCACATACCACATACACTTTTGGGGAGACGTCATGGCCCTTTCTTCTCAAACAAAAAAATAAAGACATCTGTATATTCAGACATATAATGAACCAGCAAATAACTAATTGAGCAACCCAAGGTAAAAGTGAAGTAAAGCAACTTCTACTTCATTATTCATTATGGATATGTTTTCTTAAATTTTCTAATCCCTTGGAAATGACCACTGATGTTTAGCAAATAAATGCATTAATACTCTTCAATTACAAAAATTTTGCTCTTAACATATCTCAAGATACATTAATAACCTAGAAGTTGCCTTCTATGTTGGTGCAACATGTTTTTCTAGTTTTTAAAACGCTATGTTACAGGATTGGCCAAAGTTCCTACCACCAAAAGAATAGAAAATATTCCTGAAGCTCACTTTCTTTCCCCTGATTATCCATGAAACAAACATAACCATAGTGCTTACACTCTCATCTTCTTCCTTTTATATAACATAACCATAGATCTAATTTTCACCCTAGAGTAGACCTGACTGTGTAACAATCAAAAAATCTTATCCTATACTTTATTTTATCAGTAAAATAAAATTTTTACAGATACATTAAGGGGTGAGGCCCAATGACAATCCTATTCTATGTGCATAGTTCTATTTTAAAATTTTCTCGGAAAAATCCTAATAAGATTCAATTGAAAAGCCAAAATAAAAAATTATTGAATAAGCTGAAGAAGGTCCAATTTATCCTCCCAGCACCATTAATATTAATAATCTTTCCATATTTTTTTGGGCAAACCCAATTATTTATTACATTTTTACAACAAACCCTAGGGTTGTCATTAGGATCACTCTGATGCAACTCCCACACTCAATACAATGTAATACATTTAATCAACCAAAACCCCTAACAAAATTTCATGATTCTACCTATAGTTAAATCGTTACAAAAAACTATTAAATGTTTGGGCCTCATCTTTCTCTCTCTCTCGATAGGTTCTTATACATTGTGAATGTACATTGATACAAAATAACAAGTCATGTACAAAACACAAAATCAGAAGACAATGGCTGATCATATCAGAAAAATCTAAGCAAGTCTTTTTTTTTTTTTTTGATAAGTAAAATCTAAGCAAGTCTACTGAAACAAGAAGCATAAAACACATTTTGAAATTGAATATGGATTACTTGTGACAAGTTTAGCATATAGAAAAAGATAATAACACCAGACTTTCTTTTATATTTAATATTTACTGTTTCCATCTTGCAAATGTTTAATCTCATCATCAACAACCACAAAATTGCATTTAAACTTCTGACCACTCTTTTTTTTTTTTTTTTTTGATAAGTATGAAAGATGTATATTCAACCGGCCACTTTATGCATGAAGAAGCAAACCAAAAATTACAATGGAAAAACAAAAGAGAAAAGAAAACAATGAAGACAACTAATAAAAAGTGGACAGGACAAAGGAAAGAAGGGAGAGAATCACTAGATGCGAGTTCCCAAACCTGAGACCAATCAAAAAGAGATCAACTAAAGAGCACAAGCAACTGATCTATGGAACTTCTCATCACTCTTTATATCAAGCTAATAACAAATTAACATCTGAGAGAAGTATATTGAGGTCTGAAAATATTTACTTATAGCCACGTAGCAGTATCTAGTATATACCAAGAAAAAGATAGAACTGGGAAAAGTAAATGCTGAAATTTTGAGTTGAATCAAGATTTTACCTGCATTTCCTCTTCCTGCACACTCCCCTTTTGGAAATTGCATCATTCAGTTTGTCGAGTAAGACAATGTTCTCCAAGTAATTATCAACATGAAAATAGTGCAGCCTCCCACGAATCCCCAAATTCTTAACATGTTGGCTCTTAGGGTCATATGAAGAGAGCTCCCAATCACTTGGTAGATTTACCTTCACTAATATATTGCCATTCTTCTGGAGACATAATACCCTTATAATTTCTTTGTTGAGATCAACGGTTAACAATTTAGTCCAAGAATCAACAATGCCACACTCTTTCATCACCCAAACGGCACAACATTTGTTGGCTACAAACCTATCATCATAAAATAATAGAGAAAGCGAACCCCCAATTACTGAGGTTTGAACATTACTCCAACTGAATGCACAATTTGGCAATGACATCAAGTGAAAAACCTCATCACCCAAATCAAACGACAAAACTAATGGATTGTCCTTATCATATACCGCAAAATGGACAGCCCCACCTAAAGAAGCTGCGGGTTGATACCAATTAGAAAAATCAATACCCGGCGGAAAAGAGGCAGTAGTTAATTTCCAAGAGTCCTCATTAAGAGAGTAAGCCTCAATTAGAGGTGGTTTGGCCTCTTCATATGGAAATGCAATTCTCACCACCTTATAATCATTAGTCCACGGGTCAAACCCAAATGCTGGACGACACGTAAGGCGGCCGTGCGCCTTGACAGTAATGCAAGGTTTTGGAAGGGTGATAAATTTTCTAATAGAGGGATTCCAAAGAATATAGCGCTCTTGTTCATATAGACTAAACAAGCCATTCGTGGAACCAATTAGCATAAAATGTTGGATACGGTGACTCGTGAGCGATAACTCGATGTTTTGAATTTGATCAAACAAATCATTGTTATCATCAATTAACTTGTAGTGCTCTACGTAGGGTTTATCGAGGCAATGCCTAACAATTAATTTGTTGGAATTGGAGAGAAGTGAATGTGATCGAGTGAGATGGGAATTGATGAAGGTAGGGGTTGTGATTAGAGAGTTCCATGATTTTGAAACGCACCTGAATCGAATTAGGGAGTTCACGGGTAGTCTGTGTAGGAGTTCTAGCACCACTTCCTCTAGTAGATAGTCTAACGTTCCTTACTTGAAAAAGCAATTGTTGCTTTTGCTTTTGGTTCGACTGTCTCTGTTTTTCTACACAGCGGTTCTGTTGTATTTGTAACCGGCAGATCAATTACCATATCTTGTACCTTTACTTTCCCACTCCAAAGAAATGGTTTAGCGCCATCTTTTCGTTTTTAAAATATTTTACAAATTATGGCGGTAAGTTATTATTATTTCTAGTTTAAATCTACAACTTAAATTATTATTTTACCCACTCATCACAACCAATAAATAATAGCATCCTACTATTTAATTTATGAAAATATTATGAATATAGCATTTTTCGTGTCACTTTGACCAATGCAATTCAAATATTCATTTAAGAAATACTGAATAGTTGAACTTGAAATTATAATATCATATTTATTGTTACATAAATTTGTAAATTTAATGAATTAAATCTTGTAATATTTTTAACATTTTCCCAACAAAATTACAGAGAAGATTTCCAATTATTATTTAAATCTCCACTATTTAAACCATCCAAATCTTTTCAAGTTTTAGTCATAAGACATTAATAAAATTTATTTGATTTTTTTTTTTTTTTTTTTTTGTGTGGTTTATATGTATTTTTTAAAGCCATTTTTTAAAAAATTTTTTTTTTTTTTTTTTTTGTGTGGTTTATATGTATTTTTTAAAGCCATTTTTTTAAAATTGAAATAGAAAGATTTGAATGGAAGGGGATTCTTTCTAAGAAAATTAATTTGTGCTCCTCTTTTGCAGTGATTAAGGTGCATTAATACTCTATTAAATAATGTTTTTATATGATTGTTAAAAAACAAGACAAATTCTACACATATATCCAAGAAAGTACACACAAGTACAATAAATTTGTGTGTAAAATGAATTAGGAGAGGGAGAGAGTAAGCTGATAATATTTATTTATTTGAGAGAGAGAGAGACAGAGAGAGAGAGAGAGAGCTAATAATAATATTAACTACTTAAATATGAATTGTGTGGTTTTAAGTATGAATACACAAGACAATTAATTTTAAATTGTAAGTATACAACCATTGGGCATTATCATGGTGGATAGTTATTAGAGTTGTCCACGGGTTGGGTCGGAGCAAGTTTGGGCTCAACCCGCTTCCAACCCAACCTAATCGGGTGGAGTAGCCATCAACCCACCGCTGATAAAGAGACTGATCGAGTTGGGCAAATCAGACCTTCAACAAGTGGTGGGCAGGTCAGTTGGAGTTAAAGATTTGAGAAAACAGCAAAATGTCTGTGAGATTTTGCTAGAACCAATCGAAATCTCATTAGATCTACTTGATATCTCGTCGAAATCTAGAAATTGTTGCGCTAGAATCTGGAAATTTTCACAAGGAAATCTTAGCATGTCGATCAGTTCAGGTTTTCGGGTTTTAGGAGAAGAAAATTGAAACCAACCTACCGGGTTGGTTTCTAGAGGTAAATGTTGGGATTAGTGCCCTAGAATCCTATTGTATGATGTTATGTATGATATTATGTATGACATTATGTATGACTTAATATTGTAATTAATAAAATTGTTTTATTATTATCGAAAATAATGATAACATGAATATTCGGACATTATCACATAGTCCATGAGATGCATAGTATGTGATTTATGTGATTTAGTCACAGAAGATATAAGTCACAAGTTCTTTGTAAACTCAAAATTTTAGTTCTTAGTCGGTGATAAAATTAGGCATTTCATCTGCGAAGACTATAACATATCAACTAAGATGATTTGTCTTGATCATGGAAGTGAAGACTTCTAGTTGATATGTTGATATGTTTTAAGAATTAAGACATATTGAACTGGATCGCTGTGAGATTTATTATTCTCTTAACGACTGTCAATTGAATAATAAATTTCACGACTTATATTTACATGAACTCTTAATCATGAGAGAATAATGGACCTAATCATGAAGTGCAGGTTGCTTTGATATATTAGGAGTGAGATCTAAAGTAACGGTCAAAATCTCAGTATGTTGGGCAACCACATTTAGTGTTGATGAAATATGTATTCTCAAGATAGAATTCATAGTCTCTTAATGGAGATGTAAAATATTCCCTTAAGATAAGTTTAATGAGTTCAGTTATTCAAAGAGTTAGGCCTAACCACTTTGGTAAGAAATTACTAAAGTGTATATATATGAAATTGGATTTCATAAATATATGGTGAATAACTTAAAAGGATTAAACCGGGTACTCAAGGATTAAGATGTAGTAATCTTCTTCAAAGTGACAGTCTATATTTATGACTTTGAATTACTACGAATATTTTATGAAGGAGTTGCATGTATAATAAAGTCTTGGGATATAATTTATAGATAAGGCCTAAAGTGCAACTATATTTATATAATGGTATTAAATATAGTTAATGGTAACTTTGGACTTGTCAAGAGTTGACAAAAAAGCCCAAGGCCCATTGGAGCTAGTGCCTTATTGGTCCCTTTTGGTCCCACTCCAAGCCACCCACTTAAGCCCAATTGGAAAGGCCCAAAAGGCCAGCCCAATTAGATAATTGGTTAGATACAAAGGGAAAAACGTATAGAATTATATATATAAGAAACATCATTGTGAAATGGTGTATAAGTGAGTGTAAGTCACTCTTTAATCCCTAAGTGACTAATTGAGAGTCCACACTTCTTGGGCGTTAGTGGAATTGGAGTAAAGATTAAAAGTATTCCCTAGTGCTTCGATCTTTGTTTTTAAATTCACCGCATCAAGGTACACTCTCTTGTTCTATATTCTGAAACTTACTTAATGCATGTTATCAATTCTAAATGAAGTAAATCCGTTAATTTTTCCACTGCGTTTATGCATATATCCTACAATTGGTATCAGAGCAGTCTTTATTTTCGAATCTGTATAATATGTTTAGTGAGTTTTAGAATTAGAGAAAACTATTTTCATAGTTGTGAAAATTCTGCAGTCATTTTCTTGCATATTATAGTTTTTGAAACTATTGTTTGATTAAAACTGATTTTGATGTTATGATGTTGTTTAAGTTTGATTTTGACCACGTAAAATTGAATTTTAACACTTTAACATCAATGAAATTCAAGTTTTAATCTTAATCTCATCGTTTTTTATCATTAAGAATGTGCTTTGTTCATTAGAAACGTTAAAAACGGTTAAAACAAAAAAACGGCTATTTATGGATTTTTTTTGTGACTGGCGAGTCGCGAGTTAAGTCGCCAGTGAGTCGCTAAAACTCGTGACTGGTTCTGGTGACTTGGGCAAGTCGCCAAACTCGCGACTGGTTCAGCGACTGGGCAAGTCGCGAAAACCAGTCGCCAAAAATTCTAACACTTGTTTATTAAATGTATAAAGTGCAAGGCTATGTGTAATTAGTTTATATATGCATTAAATAATTAAAAACCTTTCTTTTAAAACATCTAATGGGAGAGAGATACAAGGGTTGGATCTCGCCTCCATTATCAGTTTAAAGTAGTGTGGACAAGCACCTCGTCTTGGCGTATATGCCTCACAATCCCAAAGGAGGGTGTTTACTTCATTGTACTACAAGATTGAACTTGCTCGTTTAAAGTAGTGTGAACAAGCACCTCGTCTTGGCGTATATGCCTCGCGATCCCAAAGGAGGGTGTTTTGTTCCATGGTACTACAAGTTTAAACAACATAAAGGGAGATGAAATGTGGCTACATATGATTCTAGATAATGGTGTACACTAGACTAAGTGTAATGTTAACCTCCCAAAGGAGCTATGTCATTATTACTTAGAGGCTAAAGGTAATACGACATATTATTAGTGTTTGATAAGAGTCCTTTACTAGATGAATCTCCCTGCACAAAACTAGCACCAATCAACATGCGTACGTACAATGCTAGCATTGGTCATAGTCAGAAGGGAATCAAAACAGAGCCTTTAGCCTCTCACAGTGGTTCGCGCTCTAGCACCTTCACATCTGATGAGCAACTAGACAGCATTGTGAAATCTGTTAATGAGTTGAGTGCCAAGATGTCCGACCTTCCATCTATCTTGCACTATCTCAACATTCGATGGGATATGAAGTTCACCTCTATCCAAACTCAATTAGATCAAATTCAAAGAAAGCTAGAAGATGATGAGGACTAGCTATTCCATGACAAAAAGGGGGAGATAAAGTTGGCAGGGGGAGTACAATGATAGGGGGAGAAACAACTAGATCAAATGAGGAGATTTCAGCAAGAAGGATTTTGTATACTTTCAGTTTTATATTAACTTTGTTTTGTTTATTCAGTATTTTATTTACTATGATTTGTACCCATGTTGCTTTTGTAAGCTTTTAGGGTTTGTTTCTGTGCATATTTGTAGGCTTTTATGGTTTGTACCATGCTAATGCAGCCTTTATGCTTTGTTGCATTGTACTTCTAGCTAAATGTTATGCATTTTCTTTAAGTACTCTCACTCTTGTGCCCTTATAGGATTTTATTCCCAGATGCATATATTTCTTGTACTGTGCATTGGTTAAGTGTTGGTCATTCAAGTGATTTGCTTTCTGCTTATCAGCTTGAATGTCCGAATGTTCATTCTAAGTGTGAATGAGCATTGTGGTCACTATATTACGGTGATTGCTTGTTTGGTCAAGCCATGGTTTATTACTTTATTCCATTTTGCTTGATCGCATTGTGCTTCCTCCATATGCATTACAAGTTTTCTACATACAATGAACTTATTGTGTTATTGTGTTTCAGGAGATGTTTTGGTCTTATAGTTCAAGAGCTTCACAGATTCTAGAGTTAGGTGTGAGTGAGTTTTCCAACTGTTCCCAACTCACACGTTAAGTCTAGAGTTTGTCGTAGGGTTTTGTCATGGAATAGTCAAAGGGGGAGATTGTAAGGTTGAATTTAATCAACCATCTTGTTGGCTTTATTCCGTGCCAATTTTGCTTATATTTTAGCAATTAGTAATCCTGTATTTAGGTGAAAATCTTGTAAAGGTAGTGAGTGAGAGAGTGTGAAGAAATACTCAAGTTTGTGCAAAAAACAGGGACTCGTGACTGGATCTCGTGGGTGGCTCGCGGCTTGCAAGTTGCCAAAAGCTGCACACGTGCCAAGTATGCCAGAAGTTGAAGAGTCACACTAGTTATTGCACTACAGGACAAAAGTCCCGGCTGGCTAGACCGTTACCTCGCGGCTTGAACTCGCAACTCAACCCAGTCGCGAGGTCAAGTCGCTAGAACACCCTATTTGGGAAAAACCGACTCATCACATTTCATTCTCACCCTAGTATAAATATCCCTCATTCCCACGAAATGTAGAGAGCTTCCAGAGAGAATTTTGAGAAAGAAACCCTAGAGAAAACAAGATTGCCTCATCCACAATCTTCACCCAAGAGACTCTTCAAATTCCTCTACTCTCTTCCTCTCCATTGATACATCCTTGAGAGGTTTTTGACCAAATCCTTTTCTCACCATACCCACGTCTGTGAGAAGGTTCTTTTGGTGTTAAGGGAAGCTGTTTGGAAGGGACCAATGATTATTGGTCGATGATATGGTTTATAGCGGCATCCGGTAAGCTAGAAAAGAAAAAGGTTCGGCGCAATCTCGTTGGAGCAAGAAGCTTGGAGTGCTTAGGTACCTGGGTAGATTATACTTGGAGGGTCTATTGTTGTTCATGTATCCCAACTACATTTTCTAGTGGATTATTGACCGCTTGGAGGGCGGCGAAGAGGTTTTACGCCGAGGGCTTCGGTTTCCTCTTCGATAACACATCGTGTGTTGTCCTTGTGTTTGCATCTCTCTTCCCTTTATCTTTACCATTTAATTACTGTTGTGATTGTGATTATTTATGGTTTAGATTGTTTATCAATTCTGTTATAAGCTTGTTATCATTTTCCGCACATATATTATGTGATACAAAGCTTGAATTGGTAATTTGTTGTTTGAAGGTCTAAACATTCATAGTGTTTTCAACGCTATTTGAACTTTCAAAGAAAGTGAAATATATTGTTGGTCATTAATAACCAAAACATCAGCAATCTAGATAATTATAGTTGGTTGAATAAAATACCTATAATGATACAAGAAAGAGTGGTAGCCACGTCTATGCTATACTCAAAAAGACTAGATTAGTCATAATTGAGACTCTTTATAATTAAAAGTGTCCATATCATCCCAATATATGCTTAAAGTAGGACTCAAAACACCCCCCGCAAGCTGCAACACACACTCAATCAATCTCTAGTCAATCTGAGGTGTCGCAGTTGTTGGGATTAGTGCCCTAGAATCCTATTGTATGATGTTATGTATGATATTATGTATGACATTATGTTTGACATGATGTATGACTTAATATTGTAATTAATAAAGTTGTTTTATTATTATCTAAAATAATGGTAACATGAATATTCAGACATTATCATATAGTCCATGAGATGCATAGTATGTGATTTATGTGAAAAGTCACAGAAGATAAAAATCACAAGTTTTTTGTAAACTCAGAATTTTAGTTTGTAGTCGGTGATGAAATTGGACATTTCATCTATGAAGACTATAACATGTCAACTAAGATAATTTGTCTTGATCATGGAAATTGTGACTTCTAGTTAATATGTTAATATGTTTTAAAAGTTAAGACATATTGAACTGGATCACTGTGAGATTTATTATTCTCCTAATGATTGTCAATTGAATAATAAATCTCACGACTTATATTTACATGAACTCTTAATCCTGAGAGAATAATAGACCTGATCATGAAGTGTAGGGTGCTTTGATATATCAAGAGTGAGATCTAAAGTAACGATCAAAATCTTAGTATGTTAGACAGCCGCATTTAGTGTTGATGGAACATATATTCTCAAGATGGAATTCATAGTCTCTTAATGGAGATACAAAATATTCCCTTAAGATAAGTTTAATGGGTTTGTTATTCAGAATGTTAGGCCTAACTACTTTAGTAAATAGTTACTAAAGTATATATTTATGAAATTAGATTTCATAAATATATGATGAATAACTTAAAGGATTAAACCGGGTACTCAAGGATTAAGATGTAGTAATTTACAAAGTGGTAGTCTACTTTCATAACTTTGTATTGCTACGAATATTTTATGAAGGGGTTGCATGTATAATAAAGTCTTGGTATATAATTTATTAATAAGGCCTAGAGTGCAATTATATTTATATAGTGGTATTAAATATAATTAATGGTAACTTTGGGCTTGTCAAGAGTTGACAAAAAAGCCCAAGGCCCATTGGAGCTAGTGTCTTATTGGTCCCTTTTAGTCCCACACCACGCCACATATTAAAGGCCAATTGGAAAGGCCCAATAGGCCAGCCCAATTAGATAATTAGTTAAATGTAAAAAGAGACACATACAGAGTTATTATTAAAAAAAAGAGAAAAGAGAGACACCATTGTGAAATGGTGTGTATGTGTGAGTGAAGCCACTCAATTATTCTCCTTTGGAAACTGATTGAGAGACCACACATCTTAGGCGTTAGTGGAATTGGAGTGAAGATTGAAAGTGTTTCTGAGAACTTCTGATCTTTGGTTTTGAAATTCCCTACACCAAGGTACACTCTCTTGTTCTATATTCTGAAACTTACATTATGCATGTTATCAATTTTGAATGAAGTAGATCCGTTATTTTTTCACTGTGTACATATAAATTTCCATTAGCAATATCACACCATGAGAACATAATGATTTCTTAAACTACTAGTTCCTTCTTGTAAAGTTGTTATTTACATTTATTTGTTTTTGTTGGCTTTTATTCCGTGAAAAAATTGATTGTAATTATTGTTCAATCTTTTGTACCCTATATTTATTTTGGGATTTGACTGTAAGGGTTGTGTGATAGAGAGAGAGTGTGAAGGCTCAAGCTATTGAAGACTAAAGTGTTCTCGCAGGTATCTCACGACTAAGCATCCCGTGAAGTGACTCATGTGCCTTGCACATACTAGAATGCGAAGAGTCGGGTCAGGATGGAGACAACTGTGTCTTACAGGTAAGGCCTTCCCGCGAGATACCCGCGAGACATTCTATTCTGTCATCCTGTCCATTATGATACACACTTTCTATGCCTACACTATTTATACCCACATTACCCACAAATGTTGAGGAGTGCTTCTGAAAGAAAACCCTAGCCAAACACCTTGAGAGTTAGAGATTGTTATACCCACAATCCTCTACACATTTGCTTGTGGAATTTCCTTAATTCCTACCTCTCCATTTCCATACCATTGAGAGGTTGATAGCCTAAACACTTACCACACCCTTTCAAAGTGTCAAGTAAAATTTTGGTGTTGCTGAAAAGTATTAGAAGAAGCTAAGGATGGCAGATGCAACATGGAGCTTGTTGCGGGATTCAAAGAGTTAGACAAGACACAGTTCCGAGAAGCTTTGTTGGAGTAGGAGCTTGGAGTACATAGGTACATCAGGTAGATTAGGCTTGAAAGGTCTCTTATTAACCCATGTATCCCAACTGATTGTCTAGTGGATCAATTATCGCTTGGAGGGCGGCGAAGAGGTTTTTCGCTGAGTTCTTCGGTTTCCTCTTCGATAACACATCGGCGTGTTATCTTGTGTTTGCATCTTTCTTTTCTACTTTTTTATTTTCCATTTTACTGTTGTGTTGCTTTAATTATGGATTAGAGTAGTTTGTTTGTTTGTTCGCTCGCTTTTACACTATTTCGCACTTAGTATTAAGTTAGTGTAAAATCAGTTGAGCCGTAACTTTTAATTGGGGGTCCAAACAGCTCTTGTGTTTTCAACATATTTTTGAACTTTCAATTGGTATTAGAGCGGGTACACTCGCTGTGGTGTAACTACCTGAGTGTGATCCTTGACCTCATTTGAGATGGACCGGTCTCAATTTTTAAATGTTCCACCATATTTTGATGGTAGTAATTATAATTTTTAGAAAGTCTGAATGAGGGCATTCTTGTATTCTATTGATGATACTGTTTAGGATGCGGTAGAAATAGGTTGGATTAGGCCGGTGGCCGCTAAATCCATTTGGGATAAAGCAGCTCTTACGACAGCTAACGCTAACAGTAAAGTTTTGAATGCAATCTTTTGTGGTGTTTCTCCAAATGAGTTTCACAGGATTTCTCACATGACAGTAGCCAAGGAAGTTTTGGAGATATTGGAGACCACTTATGAAGGAACAAAGAAAGTGAAGGATACAAAGCTTCAGATGCTTACCACCAATTTTGAAGAGCTTAAGATGGGAAATAACGAGTCCTTTGATTCCTTCTATGGGAAGCTTAACGAAATTGTAATTGTTAAGCTCAATCTTGGTGAGAAGATTGAAGATGCTAAGGTAGTAAGGAAAATTTTGAGGTCCTTACTAGAGAGCTTTTGAGCAAAAGTCACAACCATAAGGAAAGCAAAGATTTGGATGAGATTAAGATCCAAGAGCTCATTGGATCTCTCCAAACATATGACCTGGGACTACCTTCTCATAAGTCAAGCAAATCTCTTGCTCTTAAAACCATCACCAAAAGAATGGACGATTCCTCTGAAAAAGATGGAGTGGAGAAGGAGGTAGCATTTCTTGCTAAGAGCTTTCAAAAATTTTCTGAAGATGAAGAACATTGGGAAACCATTCAGTAGAGGGAAGTTTTCATCCTCCAAAGGTGATAGGAAAGAGTTTAAGAAGAAAGAAGAGAAGGATACCAAATCTCTTCAAGGCATTGTGTGTTATGAATGCAATGGCCATGAACATCTCAAAAAAGAGTGTCCTAACTATCTAAGAGGGAAGGGCAAAACATATGCCACAACTCTTAGTGACTCGGATTCATCGAACTCTGACTTAGAAGAGAGCTGTGATGGAGAAGGGAATTACTCCGCCTTTATGACTATTGCTCATGTTGAATCCTCGGAGGACTTGAGTTTGCTAGTGCAAGAACTTGAGGAGCATAGTGATGAGGAATCCATGGGAATTGTAGAAGAATCAGATGCTGAAGAAGATGAAGATTCAATCGGTCTTCAAGAAAATTACAATTCCCTACTTGAGAAGTCAGGATAGTATAAAGGGTGGCCAAGGCAACTGTTAAAAAGATGAAGAAGGCAGAGAAGGACTATAAAAGTCTCCTAGTTTGATATAAGGAGGCCAAATGTGAAATAGAGACGCTGAATAGAGAGATGACGAAAGCCTACTCAAAGATAAAATTCCTTGAGCTTGAGGTGGTTCAAGCTAATGCTAAACTAGAGCGAGTCTTCTCCAAGAAGCCTGATGAAGTCCTCTCTCATCAAAAACCTTTTTCCGACAAAACTGGACTGGGATATACTGGAGAAAGTAGTTCAGTTGTCAAAATCACCAAGGATGTGAAGTTTGTACAAGCCAAAGAACCATTAGTAGCTGCCTCTACACCTAAGAAAGTAGAGGATGAAAAGAAGAAGAATGTAGCTGATCAACGGGTGTTGAATAAGCCTCGTAATCAATCTATGGTCAAGCCTAAGGTTCAAGGGAAATCACCTCCAAAGTTATAAAGAGGTCCGAGAATTCAACATTTTTGTGGACTTCAAGGACACACCAGACCAAATTGCCATAAGCTGAGGGCATTGAAGAATGCAAGTGTTCAGAGGTCAAAAAGCCCTAAAAATGACAAAAGAAATTGGGCTGGTGAGCAATCAAAAGGTTGAAAATGGTGATTTCGGCATGATGGATGTGATGAAAATGATCGATGCCTTCACCACTTGCTTAGAGAGCTTCACTAGATGGTTTGAAAGTCCTAACTCTCGTACTTAATCCTTTTAGGGATATCACCCCAAACGCACATGCTGTGTGGGTAAAAAGGGGTACTCATGCATAAGCATTTTAATATGTCCATGCATTAATTCTTCTGATGTTTAGGGACATTTGCTCTTGCATCTCTACCTGCTTAATTTACTGTGTATCATTTGCTTCTAGTTTTAACTGGTTTGGCGTAGTACCTTCATACTAATGGTGAAGTGCATTTATGAGCTTAACTTGTTTTGTATGCACTTTTATCTGTGTGGAAGAAATCTTGAAAACTATGTGTGATTGTTGTAAATAGATCTTTAAGTGTGTCATGAATGATTGGTCAATAGTCTTGATGGTCTTGATACTTGCGTAGACTTGTGCCTATATCTCTTCCCACTTTAGTTATTTATTTATTTATTATTATTATTATTATTTTTTTTTTTTTACAAAAGAGCTCACCAAATGTAAATCTCCAAATGAAAAGAGATATTGAATTGAAAAAGCCTGTCACACATACTAGTATTTGACTAGGAAAAAGGGAAAGCGACTTTTGTTTTGAAATGTATGGTGCTAAAAAAGCCAAAGGCTAATTCTAAATGTTGGTATATCAAAAATATCAAGCACTGATCCCCAAAAGAGATGTTTGATCCAAAATGGATCATTGTTATGATTTATACAGAAGCCAAATGAAAAGCTTCTAAGATTTGTACTCAATTTGTGGGAAGTCATATATGTTCATTTCTATAATTGAGATAGACCACTTGATTTAGTACCAATTGTGTATGACTTGATTGAATTGATCATTGAAACTTTACTCTGGTCTAAAGACTATTTCACACTTCATACTCACCCATAACACACAAGACTTTGATTCAATTAATGCTTATCTCATTTGTATGATTGTACATGTTCAAATGTGGTGTGTATGCTCAAACACTTGCTGATTAAACCCAAAAGGATTTTTGAGTCTTTTATATGTTTTTGAAAGTGATTTTATACTTTCATGTCTTTAGTTTTTGTTCAAAATGTATTTTTGTGTTTTTCTTCAAAAACTGGTTCAGAGGGTGTTTCGCGAGAAGCTCGCAACTTATAGCTTCCCGCGAAAAGGATTTTAAGGGAAATAAATTTCTGGTTATTTCACTTAGAGACTCTCGCTACTGTCTCACAAGTATTTCATGACTATACACTTCTCGCGAAATGTGTTTTAGGTAAAAACTGGAATTTCTTCAAATCAGACAGAAACTCTCGTGAATGTCTCGCGACTATATCGCGACTGTCTAACCCACGAAAATCGCGTGTTTTTAGTTTTATATTGCATATGTGACAGCTTTTCAAAACACTCTCACTTTCCTCGTTAAGCCTTTCTCGAACCCATTTCAACCCAAAATCACATTTTACTCAAACCCTATCATTCTCAAGCCTAATTTCTGCATTTTCAACTTCAAGGTATGGTTTCTAAAACATTTTCTTCATGTTTTTTCTAAGATTATGCAGTTATTTGAGTTAGGGTTTCAAAATTTTGGAATTTTTCAAAATTGGGTTAGGGGTGTGTCCCATTTGTTCTATTCTGCCAACTTGTCCATTATGATACTGTTAGGCTTTTGTATCTCATACAAAAACACACGCAGTGGAAGCAACAAAAACACGAATCTACTTTAATCATGAAAGATAAACATGTAACCATGAATTCTAGAATCAAAGGATAGAAAGCGTACCTTGGTGCAGTGAATTTCAAAACCAAACTTGAGAATACCTTTAATCTTCATCTCAATTCCACATGGTGCCCAAGATGTGTGGTCTCTCAATCAGTCTTCTGTACGTAGATTCTCAAAGAAAAATCCTTCTTCTTCTCCTTGTGGAGAAAAACTGATTTCTTTTTCTTTTCATCTTCCGTACGTTAAAACCATTCACCTAGTTTCTTTATTTAATAACACTTATTAAATAATGACTGATTTCTAATTGGGTTAGCCTTTTGGGCCTACCCAATTGGGCTTTAGTTTGTGGCTTGAGATGGGACCAAAGGGACCAATAAGACACTAGCTCCAACGGGCCTTGGGCTTTTCCGTCAACTCTTGACAAGTCCAAAGTTACCATTAATTATATTCAATACCACTATAAGAATATAATTGCACTCTAGGTCTTATCTATAAATTATATCCCAAGACTATATTATACATTCAACCCCTTCATTAAAATATTTGTAGTAATACAAAGTCATTAATATTGACTGCCACTTTAAAGATTACTACATTTTAATCCTTGAGTACCCGGTTTAATCCTTTATGTTATTCATAATATATTTGTGAAATCCAATTCCATAAATATATACTTTAGTAACTCTTTACTAAAGTGGTTGGGCCCAACACTCTGAATAACCAAACCCATTAAACTTATCTCAAGGGAATATTTTATATCTCTGTTAAGAAATTATGAATTCCATCTTGAGAATATATGTTCCATCAACACTAAATGCGGCTGCCCAATATACTGAGGTTTTGACCATTACTTATAGATCTCACTCTTGATATATCAAAGCAACCTACATCTCATAATCCGGTCCATTATTCTCTCAGGATTTAGAGTTGATGTAAATAGAAGTCGTGAGCTTTATTATTCATTTGACAGTCATTAAGAGAATAATAAATCTCACAGCGGTCCAGTTCAATATGTCTTAACTCTTAAAACATATCAACATACCAACTAGAAGTCTCCACTTCCACGATCAAGACAAATCATCTTAGTTGATATGTTATAGTCTTCGCAGATGAAACGCCCAATTTCGTCACCGACTACGAACTAAAATTCTGAGTTTACAAAGAACTTGTGATTTATATCTTTCTGTGACTAAATCACATAAATCACATACTATGCATCTCATGGACTAAGATAATGTCCTATTAGTTCATAAATAGTCTCATATAATTAAGCAACTTAATTATTCATGACATGCCAATAAATTGGATTTTAAGGCACAAACCCTAACAGATACACACTTTTTGTACTTACACTATTTATACCCACATTACCCACAAATGTTAAGGAGTGCTTCTGAGAGAAAACCCTAGCCAAACACCTTGAGAGTTAGAGATTGTTATACCCACAATCCTCTACACATTTGCTTGTGGAATTTCCTCAACTCCTACCTCTCCATTTCCATACCATTGAGAGGTTGATAGCCCAAACACTTACCACACCCTTTCGAAGTGTGAAGTGAAGTTTTGGTGCTGCTGGGAAGCATTGGAAGAACCCAAGGATGGTAGATGCAACATGGAGTTTGTTGCGGGATTTGGAGATGTAGACAAGATACGGTTTCGAGAAGCCTTGTTGGAGTAGGAGCTTGGAGGGCTTAGGTACATCGAGTAGATTAGGCTTGGAGTGTCTCTTGCTAACCTATGTATCCCAACTGATTGTCTAGTGGATCAATTACCGCTTGGAGGGCAACAGAGAGGTTTTTTGCCGAGTTCTTCGGTTTCCTCTTCGATAACACATCGGCATGTTATCTTGTGTTTGCATCTTTCTTCTCTACTATTTTATTTTCCATTTTACTGCTGTGTTGCTTTAATTATGGATTAGAGTAGTTTGTTTGTTTGTTCACTTGCTTTTACACTATTCCGCACTTAGTATTAAGTTAGTGTAAAATCAATCGAGCAGTAACTTTTAATTGGGAGTCCAAACAGCTATTGTATTTTCAACACATTTTTGAGCTTTCAATTCCATTTGTTTTTGCAGTGAACCAACATTCTCACCGTCCATTTCCTCTCATCCTAGTTGGTAATGTACCAAGGATTAAGTGAAACTTCTTGACCCCAATGAGGCAATGACCATATGAAATAGTTTTATGTTGATATGGTGCCAAGCCGGAAAGACTTGGATTTAAGTGTGTGGAAAATTTTCTCTAATGTTGGAGCTTTAGAAGAGCATCCTCCAGGATGATCGTTTATATAATTAAAAAATGTGCTTAAGGTTTTGGTTTGCAATATCCTCAGCTGTTTTATCTCTTGCTCAAAGTATTAAAAGTTTTTCGAGATTTTACAAGAATGGATGATGAACGGGTAGTCCTAAGGAAGAGTAAGACTACCCCTAAAGATGCTTGAAAACTCGAAAATGTGTCAAAAGCACACGAGCTGTTTAGACCCCTAAATTAAAGTTACAGCTTAGTTAATTTTACACTAACTTAATACTAAGTGTGGAATAGTGTAAACACAAGCGTATATGAAAGACAACTACTCTAATCCATATTTAAAGCAACATAGCAGTAAAAATGAAATGAACAAGAGTAGGGAAGAGAGATGCAAACACAGATAACACCGAGACGTGCTATCGAAGAGGAAACCGAAGAACTCGACGAAAAACCTCTTCGCCGCCCTCCAAGCAGAAATCAATCCACTAGACAATCAGTTGGGATACAAGGGTGAGCAAGAGACCCTCCAAGCCTAATCTACCCTCTGTACCTAAGCCCTCCAAGCTCTTACTCCAACAAGGCTTCTTAGAACCGTGTTTTGTCTAGTTCTCCAGATGCCGCAACAAGCTCCATGTTGCATCTGCCATTCTAGACTTCTTCCAATGCTTTCCAACAGCACTAAAACTTCACTTGACACTCTCAAAGGGCGTGGTAAGTGTTTGGGCTATCAACCTCTCATTGGTATGAAAATGAAGAGGTAGAAGATGAGGAAATTCCCAAAACAAATGTGTAGAGGATTGTGGGTGATGTGGGTATAAATAGTGTAGGCACAAAAAGTGTGAATCAGACTGGACAGGCTGAAAGAACAGAATGCCTTACGGGTGTCTTGCGGGTAGGCCTTACCCACGAGATACTCGCGAGACACAGCTGTCCCCATCTGGCTTGACTCTTCGCATTCCAGTATGTGCAGGGCACATGATATACTTCGCGAGATGCTAAGTCGCAAGATACCAGCGAAACCTTCTTTAGTCTTCAAATGCTTGAGTCTTCACACCACTCTCTCTATCACACAACCCTTACAATGAAATCCCACAATAAATACAGAGTACAATAGATTGAATATAATTACAATCAAATTTGGCATGGAATATAAGCCAACAAACATATAGTTGTAAATAACAACTTTACAATCTCCCCCTTTGGCTATTCCGTGACAAAACCCCTAAAACAAACTCTAGACTTAAACATGAGTTTGGGAACAGTGGCAAAACTCACTCACACCTAATCTAAAAACTGTGAAGCACTTGCAAGTATATACCTGTTACCTGAAACACTTACACATAAACAAAACCTTCATTAAGCTTATGACAAGTTAAACACAAGGTACATACATGAACAAGTAAAGTGCGATCAAGTTTGTAAGCACATCATAACATGTAAGCATATCTTAATTAAACAAAAATAGTCATTAAAGAATGACTACAATGAACACTTAGCCAAGTAAATGCTCATCCAGACACCTAATGCAATTAAGAACAATCCATAGGATCAATTTGCATGTCCAACACTCAACCAATGCAAAATACACGAAGTATTTGCATCTAGGATAAAAGATCATACTAGGGCACAAGAGTAAGGTACTTAAGACATAATGGCAATATCTTAAAAGTATGTAAAAAAAATGCTACAAAGCATAGAGATAAACACAAACTGATAATAAACTGAACTTAAAACCAGAATGTCAAAGCTTTAAACAAAAGCAGTAAAAACATAACACAGCAGTTATAAAAACAGCAAAAAATGAACCATAAAGAAAAACTTCTTTTTCTAGCTTCTTCTCCCCCTATCACCATACTCCCCTTATCAAAGACACCATCTCCACCTTTTGGTCATGGAATAGCTAGTCATTTTCTTCTAGCTTCCATTGAATTTCGTCCAATTAAGTTTGGAGAGATGTGAACTTTGAATCAAAACAACTATGGAGAGAGTACATGATAGATGCTAGTCCGAATATCTTGTTATTGATCTTTCGAAAAGCAGTGGTAATGTTGTCTAACTGTTCATCATAGACATGGGTGTAGAGCTCAAGCTCTCCGGAGTTGCATGGTTTTCTGCTTGACATTCTTCTTGGTGTGACTCATACTCGCATGTAGAGTACGAATGGTAATTGGACTTGGCCTTGGGTATGGGCGCTCATCTTCTGAGGGATGGACACCTTTGAGCTTCAAAATCCTTGAGATAAGGCGACAGAAAGGAATACAATTCCTAGAAGCAGTCTGGTCAACCGTTTTGGCCAAGATGTGGAAGATATGAGAGCACACATCAATTTCTTCATCCGTGATCAGGTCATGCAAGAATAAAGCTCTACCGAGATTCATATACCCGGTGCTTGACAAAGGATATAGGTTGCTAAATATGATCGTTGAGAGAAGACGTAATTCGGGAGAAAGAGATGCCATACTAATTGATTTCCTATGTGAGGAGAATTCCAAATTAGCTCCTAAGGCTTCTTTAAGAACCTCTTCATCTAGATTCAACTCATCATAAACCAGTGGTTTGGGGAGTATTGGCCAGTTAATGTGTAGGATTTCCGCCAAATAAACAGGAGTTACTAAGAAACTCTTTCCTCTCACCCAACACTTTATCTCTTCTCCGTTAACAATGGCATTGGCATAGAACTGTTTTACCATGTTCTCGTATGCATCCTCAAGAGTCGAGAGCAGGAAATTCCAGTCCTTCGTGGTAAACCATATGGAAATATTTGTGTCACGAAAATATGGTTGATCAATAGCCATTTCAACTAGCAATGGGGCGTCTTGAAAATAGTTCTTATAGGTCTGAAATGCAGCATATGATTTGAATAGGTTATGGTCATAGACTTCTATTGAGAAACGAGTCCTTTTTGACCTTGGTGACGGTTCATCAACATTAATGATTGGCTCTTTCCCTTTGCTGCTGCCTCTTTTTATTGCGGAGCTTTTAAAAGGAGACATCTGCACAAATGAGCATAGAACAGATAGAAAAGCATGTGCAAAAACACAAAAACAGAACACAGAAACTTGATTAGATTCAAGTTAATTCAAAACAGGGTAAAAACTAACTTAAAGCAAAGTACAAATAACTCAAACCAACATGCTAAAACATTCAAACCAAGAACATAAACACAATGTATGAGGTTAAGTAAGTGTGCATGTGTGTGCATGTAGGTGCATGTGCTGATGCATGAAGATGCATGTGTTAATTCATGAGGATGTGCCGAGGGTGCCTAGGGCGTGCATGGCATGGCATTGAGGCACATACTGAACAAAGTGTGTAAAAACACACACAAGATGATAAAAAATGATTCATATGATCAAACAGGACCAACACCAAAGATTGGAACTCAGTTATGTCCAAAACAACACAGAACTGTCACTTAGACAATCTGTCAAGCACATGACATGCAACAATGATCAACAGTTATGAAAAATGCATGAACACATGGAAAAATGCCTCAATACATGCTCAAAATGCCACAAGGGGCCAACACAGATGCAAAACATCAAATGAGACTCAGCCCAAACAAAGAATTTGAAAATTTTTCACTTTAAAAAGAAACCTAACCCAATTTTCAAACCCTAAGCATAAAAGCTGCATAATCTGAAAATAAAAGATGAAAAAAGTGCAAGAAGTACATACCCTGAAAGGATTGTGCAAAAATATCACTTGAAAATGATGGGGTTTGAATGAAATAGTGTTTTGGGTTGAAACTGGTTCGAGAGAGGCTTAGCGAGGGAAATGAGAGATTTTGAAAAACTGTCACATTTGCTACATTAAAAACTGAAAACACGCATTTTTTGCGGGTTAGAGAGTAGCAAAACAATTGTGAGACAGTCGTGAGAATGGCCACTGAAGCACATCAGCTTTCGCGAGAAGTTTTAGGTTGCGAAACAGTTACGAGACAGTCGCAGTAGCTTCTGTCTGATTTTGGAAAAAGTCAGTTTTAGCCAAACAGCATTTCACGAGAAGTTGTTGGTCACGAGGTAGTCGCGATACAGTCGCGAGAGTCTCTGTGTGACATGATGAAAAAGTTTATTTCCCTTAAGGCTTTTTTGCGGGAAGCTCTAAGTCACGAGCTTCTCGCGAGACAACCTCTGAACTAGTTTTTGAAGACAAACACAAAAAAGCATTTTGAACAAAAGCATAAAAGTACGAAAGTATAAAATCACTTTCAAAAACAAATAAAACACTCAAAAATCTTTTTGGGTTTGATCAACAAGTATATGAGCATACACATCACATTTAAACATGTACAATCACTCAAATGAGATAAACATTCATTGAATCAAAGTCTTGTGTGTTGTGGGTGAGTATCAAGTGTGAAAAAGTCATTAGACCAAAGTGAAGCTTCAATAATCAATTCAATAAAGTCATACACAACTAATACTAGGTCAAGTGGTTTATCTGAATTATAAAAATGAACATATATGATCTCCCACAAAATGATTACACAACGTAGAAGCTTTTCATTTGGCTTTTGCATAAATCATGACATTTGATCCTTTTTTTTATAATACATCTCATTTTGAGATTAGTGCTTGAAATTTTTGATATTTCAACATTGAGAATTAGCCTTTGGCCTTTTGAGCACCATACATTTCAAAACAAAAGTCGCTTTCCCTTTTTTTTAGTCAAATACTAGTATGTGTGAAGGTTTTTGCAGCTCGATATCTCTTTTCATTTGGAGATTTACATTTAGTGAGCTCTTTCGCAAAAAATATAAAATTAAAGTGAGAAGATATATAGGCACAAGTCTATGCAAGTATCAAGACCATCAAGACTATTGACCAATCATTCATGACAAGCTTGAAGATCTATTTATAACAATCACACATAATTTTCAAGATATCTTCCACCCAGATAAATGTGCATATAAATACAAGCTAAACTTGTAAATGCACTACACCATTAGTATGAAAGTACTAGGCCAAACTCACATGTGATAAACACAAAAAAAGCGATCAAACTTTTTGAAGATTTTTCAACATTTTATGGGTTTTTGAATTTTTAGAACACACTCAAAAACAAAACAAAAAGAAAAACAAAGCAAAAGCTTGAAAAAGAAACATGCTAAAACCCGAAGCAAATGATACAAATCAAAGCAAGCATGTAAAGATGCATGAGCAAATGTCCCTAAACATCAAAAGAATTAATGCATGGACATGTTAAAATGCTTATGCATGTGTACCCCGTTTCACTCACATGGCACGTGCGTTTGGGGTGATATCCTTAAAGGATTGGTTACGAGAGTTAGGAGTGTCAAACCGTCTAGTAAAGCTCTCCAAGCAAGTGGTGAAAGCACCGATCATTTTCATCACGTCCATCATGCCGAAATCACCATTTCGACTTCTTGATTGCTCACCATCCCAACTCCTTTTGTCCTTTTTAGGGTTGTTTGACCTCTGAACGCTTACATTCTTTAATGCCTTCAACTTATGGCAATTTGGTCTTGTGTGTCTTTGAAGTCCACAGAAATGACAGAAATGTTGAATTCTTGGACCTCTTTCCAAGTTAGAAGGTGATTTCCCTTGAACTTTAGGCTTAACCACAGTTTGAGTACGAGGCTTATTCAACACTCGTTGATCAGCTCCATTCTTTTTCTTTTCATCCTTTATTTTTTCAGGGGTAGGGGCAACTACAACTGGCTCTTTGGCTTTCACAAATCTCACATCTCTGGTGACATTTTCTGATGAGCTACTCCCTCCAGTATATCCCAACCCGGACTTTTCTGAAAAATGTTTCTGAGATGAAATAACATCATCCAGCTTCTTTGTGGATACCCTTTCTATCTTGGCATTTGCTTGCACTACTTCTAGCTCAAGAAATCTAATTTTTGAATAAGCTTCAGTTAGCTCACCATTCATCGTCTCTATTTCACACTTGGCCTTTTTATGATGCACTAGAAGACTTTTATAGTCCTCATCTGCTTTCTTCATCTTCTTCACAGCCGCCTTGGCCACCCTTGTGTACTCTCCAAACTTCTCATGAAGGGAATTGTAGTTTTCTTGAAGACTTGCTATGTTTTCATCTTCCTCAGCATTAGTTTCTTCAACACCTCCTACTGATTCTTCATCACTATGATCCCCAAGTTCTTGTACCAGCAAGTTCAAGTCTTCCGACGACTCATTATAGGTGATAGTCATAAAGGTGAAGTAGTTTCCTTCTTCATCATAGCTCTCTTCAGAATTAGAATTTGAAGAATTCGAATCACTCAGCGTTGCGGCATATGCCTTACCCTTTCCTCTTACATAATTGGGACACTCCTTCTTGAGATGTCCATGGCCATTGTATTCATAACAAACAATGCCTTGAGGAAACTGAGAATCATTTCCATCTTTCTTCTTAAACTCTTTCCTATCACCTTTGGATGATGAGAACTTTCCTTTACTGAACTGTTTCCCACTGTTCTTCATCTTCAGAAATTTCTAGAAGTTCTTTGCAAGGAATGCTACATCCTTTTCCACTCCATCTTCTTCGGAGGAATCATCCATTCTTTCGGTGATGGTTTTAAGAGCAAGGGATTTACTTGTCTTATGAGAAGCAGTCCAAGCTCATACGTTTAAAGAGACCCAATGAGCTCTTGAATCTTAATTTCATCCAAATCTTTGTTTTCCTCTATGGCTGTGACTTTCGCTCGGAAGCTCTCCTGTAGGGACCTCAAAATTTTCTCACCACCTTAGCATTTTCAATCTTTTCACAAATATTGAGCTTAGCAATTACAATTTTGTTGAGCTTTCCGTAAAATGAATCAAAGGACTCATCATCTCCCATCTTAAGCTTTTCAAATTTGGTGGTAAGCATCTGAAGTTTTGTGTCCTTCACTTTCTTTGTTCCTTCATACATAGTCTCCAACATCTCCCAAGCTTCCTTCGCCAC
This sequence comes from Quercus suber, assembly GCF_002906115.3. NCBI lineage: Eukaryota > Viridiplantae > Streptophyta > Magnoliopsida > Fagales > Fagaceae > Quercus > Quercus suber. The sequence continues at coordinate 369,242 of NW_027069549.1, forward strand.
TGTCATGTGAGAGATCCTGTGAAACTCGTCTGAAGACACACCACAAAATATAGCATTCAAAGCTTTACTATTAGCGTTAGCTGCCGCAAGAGCTGCTTTATCCCAAGTGGATTTAGTGACCTCCGGTCTAGTCTAACCTATTTCAACCGCATCCCAAACGGTATCATCAATGGAACATAAGAATGCCCTCATTTGGACTTTCCAAAAAGCATAATTATTACTATCAAAATATGGTGGCACATTTAAAGATTGAGACTGGTCCATCTCAAAAGGGGTCAAGGAACATACTCAGGTATTTAAACCATAGTGAGTATACCCGCTCTGATACCAATTGAAAGCTCAAAAATGTGTCAAAAACACACAAGCTGTTTAGACCCCCAAATTAAAGTTACGGCTTTGTTGATTTTACACTAACTTAATACTAAGTGCGGAATAGTGTAAACATAAGCGTATAAGCAAGACAACTACTCTAATCCATATTTAAAGCAACATAACTGTAAAAATGAAATGAACAAGAGTAGGAAAGAGAGATGCAAATACAGATAACACCGAGATATATTATCGAAGAGGAAATCGAAGAACTCGGTGAAAAACTTCTCCGCTGCCCTCCAAGCGAAAATCGATCCACTAGACGATCAGTTAGGATACAAGAGTGAGTAAGAGACCCTTTAAGCCTAATCTACCCTCTATACCTAAGCCTTCCAAGCTCATACTCCAATAAGGCTTCTCGGAACCATGTCTTGTCTAGTTTTTTGGATCCAACAACAAGCTCCATGTTGCATCTGCCATTCTAGACTTCTTCCAATGCTTCCCAGCAGCACCAAAACTTCACTTGACACTCTCAAAGGGTGTGGTAAGTGTTTGGGCTATCAACCTCTCAATGGTATGAAAATGGAGAGGTAGGAGATGAGGAAATTCCCAAAACAAATGTGTAGAGAATTGTGGGTATAAAAATCTCTAACTCTCAAGGTGTTTGACTAGGGTTTTCTCTCAGAAGCTCTCATTTACATTTGTAGTTAATGAGGGTATAAATAGTGTAGGCACAAAAAGTGTGAATCAGACTGGACAGGCTGGCAGAATAGAATGCCTTGTGGGTGTCTCGCTGGAAGTCCTTACCCTTGAGATACTCACGAGACACAGTTGTCTCCATCTGGCCTGACTCTTCGCATTCCAGCATGTGCAGGGCACATGATATACTTTGCGGGATGCTAAGCCGCAAGATACCCGCAAAACCTTCTTCAGTCTTCAAATGCTTGAGCCTTCACACTACTCTCTCTATCACACGACCCTTACAATGAACTCCCACAATAAATACAGGGTACAACAGATTGAATATTACAATCAAATTTGGCACAGAATATAAGCCAACAAAATATATAGTTGTAAATAACAACTTTATAATGCTAGATAACAAATATTCCTTCAAGTTTTTATTATCTCAAGTGTGATTTTCTTGTTATTTTTCTGTATTTATTGTGATATAAAGTCCTCTCAAGTCAGGCAATTCCTAACCCACTCAAATAAAATTCATAAAAATTGTTAAACAATGCGATTAGAACCTTGTTATTTTTCATTCTAAATTACATTCTAGTTACCAGCATATTTTATTTGAATTCTACAGAATGAGCCAACAATTTGTAGCAAAACTAGTGCATAAAGGGGAGAAAAAGGAAAAGGTAAACATCTAAAATGCCTTCACATTAGAACCAGTAAAAGTGATTCATTATTTTCTTTTATAGATTAAATAACAAATAAATGAATAAACTTGTATCATATTTACAGCCTTTTTGGACACTTTCTGGCAAAGATCCCAGGTCCAATAGTGTAAACCCAAACCCTCCAAAAAAAATAAATAAATAAACTAAAAAGAAAGATTTTAACTGATAGTCCACAAATTAACCATCAACATTGATGCAAACATCAGACCCCACCATCTTCCAATCAATGATTTTAAACCCTTTGATCCATTGGTGTTGCAGACGAGCTTCTTGTTATGATAGGTGCACACTGGTTGCTTCCTGAAGTACACAACAAGAGAGACTTGTTCAGTACCTGATAGCAAAGTATCAAAGTTGGGCATATATAGATTGCAACAACATTGATTAAATGTGATTTTTGTATGTTGCCAAAGTACATACTGCATTTTTTTTCTTGATATTCATGGACGTTGTAATAGTTGATTAGTAATTTCTAACCTCGTAAAACTAGCTCCCATGTTTCACCAATGATTAAATACATTTTCCTCGGTAAAGATGCTTATACTCTAATACTATCAGCAATGTGGAACATGTAATGTGTGACTTCAATTCAAATTTAACAAAAATTTTGAAAATTTTGAACTATTAGTATGAGAAATTGCTTTTCTAGATAATGATGTATAGGAGAAGCAAGCATGTTAGTTAATAAAGGCTTCAAACTGATTTCCTTCTTATAGAAGCAGTGCATTACTTAAAACTGTGATTCCCCTTGTAACCATTAGGGGCTTATTCCTTGATATTTTAGCATGAAACATAACAAATATTCATCAAAATATATACAATGTAGGTTCAGAAAACAGCATAATTGTTGGTCCAATACATTACCTGGATGAGCAGAAAGCGACCACATAATCAGTCCCTGTGCACGTAAATACACTGGTGGGATCATCATATGCATAACTATATGCCGCAGGGCAAGCCTCCTTGAACTTCTTGGAATAATAGGTTGGTTGACATACCCTAGGGTTCCCATACAGCCCTCTACAACAATACTCATCCGTGTTAAACACATCACATGCACTTCGACACCCTACAACTTTCCCATTGGACTTGACGGATAGCTCGGACGGGCAACTAGGATTCAAATCTGAATCACAACCAGCAATGCTACAATTTCCCTTCCCATTTATGGGTGTAACAACTACTGGCAAGTTAAAACCATCCACAAGGCTAACATCATAAAAATCAGGTGATGCAAGGGTAAATTCAGCAAGTGAAGCTGGTGTCTTTCCTGAGGCTGCACACTTGAAAGAATTGCCACAGTCCCCAGTCTGGCATGACCCATTGCCATTCTTGTCAAAGTTACAACCTGTTCGACCCCAAATCCGGCCGGACCAGCTAACTGGGGCAGTGAAGACAACAGATTGCTTGGGTTTTAGTGTAAATCCACCACCATTAAAGTTCTCCCCAGGGGTAACTGCTGGCCATATTGTCTCTTTGCAATCATTTATTATGGTGAAAACTCGTGCAGGCTCACACATTTTGGCTCCTGCCCATCCAAATAAAATTAAAAATTGCAGGCCAATTTGAAGATGAAAGAAACAAATTAAATCTATGTTGCAAAAAGTTCCCTAAAGAAATTTTTTTTCCTTGTTATCTTTAGAGTGAGTCAGAGAAAAAAATATGTTTACTAAACATTTATGAATAGCTGACTAGTGTTCAAGAAAGAGATTATAATCTCTGTCCAATCAATAGCTATTATACATAAGACAAGGCTAATCATGATTATATTTATACATTGATAAAAGAGAAAAACAAAGGCAATGAAGAGATTAAGTACCTGATGAAATTAGAATTAGAACCAAAAGAATTGGTGAAAGTACATTATTGTGAAATGCCATGTCTTCCTCTCCTTTGCTTTCAATTGGTAGAGAATTAAGGTGTAGGAAGAGAGGTGTAAACGGTGGGGGTAGATTTAAAGCAAAAGGCGGTGAAGAATACGTGTGGAAGGAGCTAGGGATAGTAATTCAAAGAACTAATCTATTCTGGGAAAGCTTTTTGGCAAAAGAGTGGATGATTCTTTTCCTAAGCCTTTAATCCACGTTTATTCAGGTTCCATTCTTTTCTCGATAGAATTTTTGGCTTTCAAATCACCTTCAACCGCCCCATGAAAAAAAAAATAAATATATATATATATATATATAAAGTATGCCATCCACGTTTATTCAGGTTCCATTCTTTTCTCGATAGAATTTTTGGCTTTCAAATCACCTTCAACCGCCCCATGAAAAAAAAAAAAATATATATATATATATATATAAAGTATGCCTTTCGAAGTTTTACACTTTGTTCGTTGTTGCTAGCAACAAGTAATTTCCTATTAATTTATATACAATTAGCTTCCCTACGTACTAGAGAGATACACATCTCAAGTAACATACACGCAGTCACGCTCGAAAAGATCATCAAACTCGATTAAACAAAGATCAAAGTTATAAAGCCACATCGTCACTTAATGATCTCATCTGAAGGCAATGAAAGTAGAGGAAACTTCATGTATGCCACATATCTCCGCCCATATTTCTTGAGCTATATTTGTGTAGACACCTCATTTTACAATTTCCAGCGGTCTCTCACAATTTGGAAAATTCATTAGAAATCAGTGGCTAATATTACAATTGTTTGCAATACCTTACTGTCCAATAATTTCAACTACTAACTACTTAAGCAGGTTTTTTACACTAATTTTCTGTCACTCCCACTTTGAATTCTGTTATGGTCTGTTTAATGTAATTGGTACCACTAGATTCAAATTAAAAGACAAAAAGAGGGCAACGAACATGGTCCATCTATTTTGTGTTTGACATAAATGGACTTTTGCTGTATGCCAAAAATCATTCCTTGAAGCAACAAAACTTTCAATTTTAGGCAATTTCAACAATAAAAAAAATAGTAAATGTTCACGCAAATCAAAAGGGTATAAACAAACAAACATCTTTACATCTAGATTAATGAAGATGAAAAGATCATGGACTGTTCTTTTTCACAATCCAACTGAATTATGAATTCAAGGTTCCCACATAAAATTAAATTTATCTTGATTATATATAATGTTCCTGGAACTCCAAATGCAATCATACTCGACAAAACGAGTAAGAATAAGTCTTTTTATACTTAATTAAACTTCGGCTGTATGCCAAAATTTATTCCTTGAAGTAACACAACTTCCAATTTTGGCCCGTGAAATTCAATCAGAAGTTCACTTAATTTAAAAAAGAAGAAAAAAAAAAAAAAACATCTATCAGTAGCTAATTTTTGAAAATTGAAGATAAATAAGTTTAGGGACAAATTTTTTTTACAATTATTGATATGTCCGGTTGTGGTTTAAGCATAAAAAATTATATTAACGGTCAAAATAGATCATGAAGTGTCAAGCCATTGGGCCAAAATATTGTGTAGACTTCATACAGGCCAAGTTTCACACTAGGTCCAACTGTAGAGTAAATGGCATGTGGCTCGTAATCTTGAGTGTTTAGTTCCAAACCGTGTACTGAAAAGAGCCTACGAAGGAAATTCGGCAAGCCCATCTATTGCCAAGACAATTGCAAATGGAAACTGTGAAGTCGAGAATAGCTTTGCTCCCCCATCCAAACAAGCCGAAATCATGATTTTTTTTTTGATAAGAAAAATCATGAACTGATCATTAAGAAGTTGAGAAAATGATGGATGATCGAGCAAGTATACCAGGATTAGCCTTTGACCCTTTTAGTGGCTATCTTGGTCCCATTGCTAGTATCCAGTTTACTCTTCTTCTTCTTCTTCTTCCACAATTGCACATGCAAGATAGGGGTTAGTATTCGAAAAAGACTATTCGATTTATGGATCATTTGCAATACTATTCGAAAATGACTATTCGATATATGGATCATTTGGAATACTGTTCCCTAGATTTGGCCTTCTTTATGTAAAGCAATATTTTAGATATAACAACCTTGCTACGGCACTAAATTTTTCGTTGAAAAAATCACACCCTTATAGTCTTATACCCACCACATGGTCCACAACACAAAAAAAGAAAGAAAAGGGACGTGTGAACTTTTTAGTGAAATATCCTGTCCTGTGACTCTGGCATATTGTTTTGAAAATGGGATTTTCATTTATCGAAAATTAATTAGAAATGATAAGTATTTATGTATTTATCCAAAAATGAATAGTTAAATCCAAGAATTTGTGGAAAATATGCAACATAATAAAAAATTAGACCTTGTTTAGAAAAGAGCAAACATAATTCAATTAAAATTGTTTACTATTAAACTACTTTCTTCTAATAAAACGGTGATTTCTAATTGTTTTTAACTAATATGCAGAAAGAAAGAAAAAAATGGCACTTGTTATAATGATTATGTAGAAAAACGTAGGCCTTCAAAAGTTTATGCTTTTGGAATACAACTTTTGGGAGTAGTTTCATTTTGGCCCTTAGGAAATTTTATATTTCACTTAAGTCCTTAATGTTCTCAAGCATGTTTCATTTTCATCCTAATCGTTAGGGATGGCAAGCATGTTTTGTTTGTGCCTAGGGGTGGCAATTCCTGTTTGTGTGTCGAGTTCGTGTCGTGTCAACTCATGAATATCCGACTATATGGGTCAACACTAACCCGACATGTTTATTAAACAGGTCAAGATTCCTCAACCCTAACACGACTCATTTATTAAGCAGGTCAGTCGTGTCAACCTGTGTATCAGATTTTATCAAAATGAAGAAAAAAATTTATGAAAGAACAAGCAAATAAATATTTTAAATATAAAATTCTAAACTAATGAGTAACTAAATCATAAATAATCATTCAAAACTAAAACATATCTCAATATCATAAATAATCAATCACAATATGTCAAAGAAAATAAACCACAACGACTAATAAGTTTATATACCTAGGGTTTGAAGGGTATATTGGTAAATTTTCATTTAATTAAATGGATTAGACGGGTCTAACAGGTTCTATAGGTTGAACCCTAAACCAACCCGTTTATCAAATGGGTCCGTCGTGTTAACCCAAATATGACACCAACCCATAACCTGCTAATTTCGTGTCAAGTCGTATTAGGTTCGTGGGTCGTGTCTAATTTTGCCACTCCTATTTGTGCCCAACCTAGAACCGACCTAATAACTTTGGTTCTCTCATTTCTAGACCCGCCACCGACCAGTGAATGGAATCAGTTCGGATGGTCGGACTTCATCAAATACCGGTCGGTCCTCAATCGGAGTTGAAAATTTTGAAACTGTGCCATATTTTTCCAAAAACCACCAAATTTGGTTGAGATTCGGCCGATCTGCCAAGATCTAGCCGAATCTCAAAGAGATCTCGACAAATCTTGAAGAGATCAGGCCAAATCTCGATGAGTTCTCACCGAATCTTAGCAAGATCTCGGTGGGTCTCAAAGAGAATAGGTCGAATCTCGACAAGATCTCGTTGGATCTCGGCTAATTGGAGAAAATGACCAGCGAAACACATCCATCAGTGAAGAAAAACTAATTTTCCAGTGTACATCCAGTCGGATCGGTTGAGATCTCGATTTTTATGCTCAACCCCGTCATCCAACCCTCCAAAATCAGGTTTTGGGGACGAAGACCCGCCACCGACCATCAACGGTGTCTAGTCGGCCAGGTTGGGCGGTTTGGTCGGGTACCGGGTCTGGTTAGACACTCCTACTTATCGTCGCATTAGTCTGGAAACCTAACATGGGTGATAGAATGCCAGACTGCCGCAATTTTAAATAAGTAAATGACATTGCACAATGGGTTTATAAGAGGGGATGACGTATAGTAAATGAGAGAGAGAGAGAGAGAGAGAGAGAGAGAGAGAGAGAGAGAGAGAGAGAGAGAGAGAGAGAGAGAGAGAGAGAAAAGGGGATGACATAGAAATGTTTATGTGATTCATTTTCCCCATAAGCTAATCTAAATTTTTTTTTCCACTTATCTCTAAGGATCCAAGTTTGTTTATTCCCTTATTCCATAGGCATTGAAGTAAACAAGGTTAAATAATTAAAGTAATAAATGAAAGTATAATGAATAAACATGAAACTTTAATGGCATGAGGGATAATGAAATTGTTGCCCTTAAACAATATTTGCCCCAACATAAGAGTTGCTAAAGGGTTATTATAAATTTGGCTACAAGATAGAACCAAAGTTATTGGGTTCTACAACTAGAACTTTTGTAATATTATATATATAAAGCTGAAGTCTTTGACTCTTGGTTGACCTCTCTACAATTTTACATATTAGCATTACTTAAATAAATATTATAATTAATATTATCTAACCAATATTTTTAAAAAGTAAAATAAAATCTAGTAAAATAAAATAAAAAAGAAAACCTGATTCTCTTTCTCCCCAAAAACAAATTCGACTTTCATTTAAAAAAAAAAAAAATCGACTCTTCCAAATGTAGACACTGCCATCTCCTTCTTCTTCTATCACTCCCTTTCTGCCATATTCGTCTTCTTCAATTATCTCTTTCAAGTTTCAAACTATGTTGCACGGACACGGACACGGACACAAACACGGGGATATGGCAATTTTTGAAAAATAAGGACATGACATGGCGGGGACATGGCGGTTAAATAATTAATTATATTTTATATTTAGGCATATTTTTAAATATTTTTAGACATAAAATACGTTTATGTCTAGAATTTAAATTATGTAAGAACTACAAATAAGTAAACTAACACCCAAAGTAGTACAATAATACACAATATTTGACTTTAATAAATAAAACTATAGCAAGACACACAAAAAAAAAATTATAACTTATAAGTTATAACTTATATAAATAAAAATAAAAATAGGACAGAGGACAAAGGACACCCACAACAGCAGTGAAAAAAAAAAAAACAAAACGCGTTATAACTTATATAAATGAGTAACAGTACACCCACCCGTTCACCAAAATTAACATCTTAAAAAAAAAAAAAAAAAAAAAAAAAACGTAGAGAGGAGAATCAAGAGATCGGACCTGTTGTCCACCCCAAGAGATTGGAAGGGACAGAGGATAGAGGGCACGGCGTCGACGTCGGTGCTCGCCGATCGGCCTGATCTAACTCCGGCAAGGGACAAAGGGTAGTAGTAGCGACAAAGGGAGGGTGGGTTGAGAAGAACTTGAGATGTGGGTGTACTGTTGGCGATCTAACTCTGTGATTTTTTTTTTTCACTGCTAGCGTGTCGGACGCGTCGAAGCCTCGACTACCCATTCTCTCTAAATCTCTATTATGCCCAAATCTCTCTCCACACAAGAACTCTAAACCTAACACATTCTCTAATCATCTATAGGCCTCCTACACTTTTTATTTTTTTTTTGCTGGAAGAAAAATTCTACAAAAGAATTACAAAAATGGGAAGGAAGGATCCATGGAATAAAGGAACAACCAAAAAGGGAATTACAAAATTAGCGTGAGGTACTGTTTTTATATTCAGCTTTTATTTTATAATTATTCCTGAATTTTAGTCAATTAAACAAAGGAACAATCGTTATTCCTGAAATTTAGAAAAACACTGTTGCGCAAAATTTAGTCAATTGTTTATGCAATTGTTAAACAAAAACTTATATTCATTCCTTTATCAATTGTTAGGTTTCTATTTTTTAGGTTTTTTCTTTGGTTTTGTCTTATAAAGAACAAACATTATTTTTGTTTTGTGAATTTTGACCTTTTTTTTTTGTTAACTAAAACTGTGGTTTAAAAGCTTTTTTTTTTTTTTTAATATATATTAGCATTCATACTATTTGAATAAAGTGTTTAACCAACTTCAAAATTGTTCCATATTTATTGGTGAGATTTTGTATTGCTCTCTTTATATAAATAGTAAATACAACAGTGTTGCTGCTGTTTAGGATCCAATTCACATACTTTGATTCTTTGATTAGTGATTTTGCAATTGACGTATACTGTTTACAAATCTTTTGTATTGGTTTTTATTGTTTTGGTTGTTGAATAGACTTACTATATTGTTATTATAATGTATACTAACAGTTATGCTACTGCTACATCTGGCCCTAGGGAAAATGCTTTTGACATTGGATCTTAGGGCATGGGATGTGATTGCTCATGTTGTTGAAGGTTATGATGAAGCTGTTGCTACTTGGAAAATTACATGTTTGTGAGAATTATGCTAAAAACGTTAAGTTAATCATTATGTTTAAAACATTGCATCAATTCAAACATTATTTTAATGTTTCATATTGAGGATAAGAATCTTTTATATTAGAATCCTAACGTAAAATTAGAGAGGAAGAAACAACAAATTGTTTAAATCTTCTTACAATATTACGTTTACAAAACATTCATATCTAATAAACAAATATTAAATAAATAGTTTTCATGTGCATCGCATGAGTTAGCAATTAGTTTTAGATAAACCCATAGAATTTCTTATGCTTTTAAGAGAAATTAATGTTGCGTCAATAATGAGAGTTTAAACAAAAAATATATACACACACACACACCCCCCAAGAAAAGTTACAAAGAAAGTGTTATAATTATTAGAAAACAATTAGAAACAATTTTTCAACATTTACAAATGTTTAAATATACTCTTCATAATAAATTTTAGAGAAAACACTGATGATGCCGAAAATTGTCGGTAAGTCACACAGTCCTCACATGTTCAAGATAACATTTGCACAATACGAAAAAAGAAGACCTTAGGAGAGTACCGATGTGGTACCGGCCAAAAACCCTTTGAAGGTTAAGTTAGAGAACTTTTTACAACTTTAGAGTGCCAGAGCTGGGGAAAATTATGCATACCTTGGTTTAGGAGTGCTTTGGGGTTTTTTTAGTAGTGTAGAACCGACTTTTTCCTTTCTTGGGGAAGAGGATCTTTTCCTTATAAGGAAGATCCTCATAAAAGTACTTATTTTACGGGATCCTTTCCATATAGTGATTTTGTTGATTAGGTTTAATCGTGAGGCATAAGATATTTCCTTTTGAAGTTTCTTGAGGACTACTTAAACCATGTGGATGCCACATGACCTTATCACCGTCCACTTTGTATCTGTCCGCTTTCTCATCCGTTCGCCATGGAGGGTTCGTCCTCTTGGGTACACACCCCCCGTCTTCTTCCATCATCTTGATCACGAGCTAAAAGTACCATCGCTCATGGCTAGTATAGTAGAATGAGATCATCTACATCCATTTTACTCTCTTCAATTGCCCCCTCACTCTATGGGTCAGTCGCATAATGTTAGGACGGATCCGTGGAGTGACAATCTAACTGTAATTGTGGGAGATGCATTCTGATTGACAAGCTAGCAAAAGGTCATTAATGCAATAGGGGCACGTGTCATATTTTTAGCAGTTAATCGCTCGGACCGAAGCGTCCCTTCATCTTCCGTGCTGTTCCCCCTATATATATATATATATATCTTAATAATGGACGAGAGCTGCTTGAGGACATAGCTTAAGTCTTCACGAAGAAGGACGGGGCACTCCTCAGTGGCAGGAACTTGGCCCTTCATTAGTCCTTTCCCTTTACCTGGACTAGGCTTAGGGGCAGCTTATTGATGGAAGGGCTCTCACCAACAGTTGAGCCCGACCCAACCTTTGGTTTTTGGGTGGATGATCCACCATTTTTGATGATTTTCTCTTGGTGGATGGGTTAGGGGGTTGGCTACCCTTCAGCTTCTTCCTAGCAATGACCTGTTTCTTGATGAAGGCTCACCTCTTGCTATCTTCCATTTCTGCATAAAAATGGACAGGTTAAAAGATAACTACTAAAATGCGAAAAGGCAAGTATTAGGCAACGGACTTACGTTGACAGACTCGTGTATTGTAACGACGGGCAGCCTTAGTTGGTTCAGGATCATCACAGTACTAGTGGAGGGTATCCAAGGTAACCAACTTCGACCACGATCTCTCCGAAAAATTAATGGTCATAAAGATCCTTTCCAAAAAGCTCCACTCTTCAAGGGTGACTTCTGGACGATCCTGAGCTGGAAACAGAGACGGTTAGAATATTAGATGAAATAAATAGTAGTAAATGAAGACTTGAGATGGACGGGATATATACTGAACGGGAGCATTATACCCCAAGTTTTGTCCACAGGCATATATTCCTGATCACCGGGATGACATATCCAGTCATCCCCTTGAATGAAAAAATAACGACTCTTCTAGTTTCTATTTGAAATTAGGAGTGTCGCATGCTAACCTAAGCAACGGACTCCTAGGCACAAAACTGTACATGCCCCTTGATTGGGTGATCTCAGATGGACGATATCAATGAAAAAACTCTTCCACTTTCATCATTCATGCCCCGTCAGACATAACCCTATACAAAACTTCTGCACCCAAGAAGACTCTTCAGGCGTTCGGAGAGATTTGGATGACGGATAGTCCAATGTACTGAAGAAGATGACAGTTAAGGGCACTAAGAAGGAATCTTAGGCCCGCTTTCAACATCTGCTTATACACATCGACATCTTCCAGACCTTTATAATAACACTTTTCACGTTTGGAGGGTAAACGGATTGGTATGTTGATAGGTATCTGATATTTCTCCGTAAGTGTATTAAAGTGTGTTTGCTTGATGGAAGAGTTGAAGTCATTAATTGTCCACAATGAAATCATAATAAACTCCCTAAACCCTTCAGTGCCTATGACGGATTGAATGAGGGGGTTCAGCACCAGCTAAGTCATCATTGGAATCACTCTTCAACCCGTCCACATCCAAGTCCTCAACCTCCCCCACGGAAGGAGAGTTGGCTGACGGAACCCTTTCACTGTCAGAGGTGCAGGGATCACCTTAACTTGACGGAAACACCTCATCCTAGCCCGCTCCTTCGTGGACCCACGATTGATCACTCGACACCTCACTAGACATTGGTCACCTACACATGACGAATAAAAACCCTAAGGCTCTACAGGTCTATACAGGCAATGGGTTGCAATATTTAAGTAAAACATTGAAAAGGGTGGAAGTTAAGTATGAGAAGAAGGGTACTTACAGTTGAACAGTGCGAAGCGAGGGGACGGATGAATTATAGTAGACGATCACACCAGTTGGATGGCATAAAGGTTTGCTGAAGAAGACAATAGCTCTCTGATCAGGAAATTGGTTGCGAAAAGTTAAAAAAAAAAAAAATGAGAGGAACGAGCAACATATATATATATATATATAGGGGGAACAGCACGGAAGATGAAGGGACGCTTCGGTCCGAGCGATTAACTGCTAAAAATATGACACGTGCCCCTATTGCATTAATGACCTTTTGCTAGCTTGTCAATCAGAATGCATCTCCCACAATTACAGTTAGATTGTCACTCCACGGATCCGTCCTAACATTATGCGACTGACCCATAGAGTGAGGGGGCAATTGAAGAGAGTAAAATGGATGTAGATGATCTCATTCTACTATACTAGCCATGAGCGATGGTACTTTTAGCTCGTGATCAAGATGATGGAAGAAGACGGGGGGTGTGTACCCAAGAGGACGAACCCTCCATGGCGAACGGATGAGAAAGCGGACAGATACAAAGTGGACGGTGATAAGGTCATGTGGCATCCACATGGTTTAAGTAGTCCTCAAGAAACTTCAAAAGGAAATATCTTATGCCTCACGATTAAACCTAATCAACAAAATCACTATATGGAAAGGATCCCGTAAAATAAGTACTTTTATGAGGATCTTCCTTATAAGGAAAAGATCCTCTTCCCCAAGAAAGGAAAAAGTCGGTTCTACACTACTAAAAAAACCCCAAAGCACTCCTAAACCAAGGTATGCATAATTTTCCCCAGCTCTGGCACTCTAAAGTTGTAAAAAGTTCTCTAACTTAACCTTCAAAGGGTTTTTGGCCGGTACCACATCGGTACTCTCCTAAGGTCTTCTTTTTTCGTATTGTGCAAATGTTATCTTGAACATGTGAGGACTGTGTGACTTACCGACAATTTTCGGCATCATCAGTGTTTTCTCTAAAATTTATTATGAAGAGTATATTTAAACATTTGTAAATGTTGAAAAATTGTTTCTAATTGTTTTCTAATAATTATAACACTTTCTTTGTAACTTTTCTTGGGGGGTGTGTGTGTGTGTATATATTTTTTGTTTAAACTCTCATTATTGACGCAACATTAATTTCTCTTAAAAGCATAAGAAATTCTATGGGTTTATCTAAAACTAATTGCTAACTCATGCGATGCACATGAAAACTATTTATTTAATATTTGTTTATTAGATATGAATGTTTTGTAAACGTAATATTGTAAGAAGATTTAAACAATTTGTTGTTTCTTCCTCTCTAATTTTACGTTAGGATTCTAATATAAAAGATTCTTATCCTCAATATGAAACATTAAAATAATGTTTGAATTGATGCAATGTTTTAAACATAATGATTAACTTAACGTTTTTAGCATAATTCTCACAAACATGTAATTTTCCAAGTAGCAACAGCTTCATCATAACCTTCAACAACATGAGCAATCACATCCCATGCCCTAAGATCCAATGTCAAAAGCATTTTCCCTAGGGCCAGATGTAGCAGTAGCATAACTGTTAGTATACATTATAATAACAATATAGTAAGTCTATTCAACAACCAAAACAATAAAAACCAATACAAAAGATTTGTAAACAGTATACGTCAATTGCAAAATCACTAATCAAAGAATCAAAGTATGTGAATTGGATCCTAAACAGCAGCAACACTGTTGTATTTACTATTTATATAAAGAGAGCAATACAAAATCTCACCAATAAATATGGAACAATTTTGAAGTTGGTTAAACACTTTATTCAAATAGTATGAATGCTAATATATATTAAAAAAAAAAAAAAAGCNGCCACGATCGACCGTACTTTTAGCTCGTGATCAAAATGATGGAAGAAGACGCAGGGGGGGGGGGGAGGGGGCGTGTACCCAAGAGGACAGATGAGAAAGCAGACGGTGATAAGGTCACGTGGCATCCACATGGTTTAAGTAGTTCTCAAGAAACTTCAAAAGAAATATCTTGCACCTCACGATTAAACCTAATCAACAAAATCGCTATATGGAAAGGATCCCGTAAAATACGTACTTTTATGAGGATCTTCCTAATAAGGAAAAGTTCCTCTTCCCCAAGAAAGGAAAAAGTTATTTCTACACTACTATAAAAACCCAAAGTACTCCCAAACCAAGGTATGCATAATTTTCCCCAGTTTTGACACTCTAGAGTTGTAAAAGATTCTCTAACTTAACCTTCGGAGAGTCTTTTGCCGGTACCACACTGGTACTCTCCTAAGGTCTTCTTGTTTCGTGTTGTACAGGTGTTGTCTTGAGCACGTGAGGACTGTGTGACTTACTGACAATTTTTGGCATCATCAGTTGGCGTCGTCTGTGAGGAAGGATAGGAAGTAAGTCATACTTAACGCTTCTTGGACAAAGAGTTGCATGGTACTTACTTGTTTGATGGCAACCACCACAAACCATCAGGGTGACGAAACATGCACCACGGCCCTCGAGAGATAGGTTCAAACTCTCGTGGCAGTGGTGGAACGCCTCACCAAGTAAAACCATGATTTAGAAGAGCAGTTGCGCCAAAAGAACGCAGGGCTTAACACGCAGGAGAAGGGCCAAGAAGGCACTAGCATTAAGCAAAGGGATCATGAGGGGCCGGAGGGTAGCAACGCCCCAAGCAGACCTGAGCGACAGGACACAAGCCGTCTATCCACTGCAGATGTGGCTCCACCTCGCATAGTCACAGAGATGTAGATGATAAAGGAACAGATGGATTTCATGATGAACGCCCTCAGAGGACAGGTGTCTAGCGACCTCGATGACTTGGTCCATCAAACTGACTCACCATTCACCACACCTGTCACTTCATTCCCCCTTCCACCAAAGTTCCGTATGTCGCAAGTGGAGAGTTACAACGGATCTAAGGATCCCCTAGATCACCTGAAGTCTTTTAAGACCCTAATGCACTTGTAAGGAGTGGCAGACGAGATCATATGCAGGGCCTTCCCCACTATACTGAAGGGCCCATAAGAGTTTCGTTTAGCAGGTTGACACCCAACTCCATTAGTACCTTTAAGGAGTTGAGTGCATAGTTTACCTCTCACTTTATCCAGGGACATAGGTATAAGAAGTCCATTGCATGCCCCTGATAAGCATCAAGTAACGAGAAGATGAGACATTGAGGTCTTACATAGCCCACTTTAACAAAAAAGACCCTTTCAATCGATGAAGTTGGCGATAAGATACTTGTGGCTGCATTTATGAATGGGCTACGAAAGGGTAAGTCTTTATTCTCTTTATACAAAAATGACCTAAGGACTATGTAGGATGTACTCTACAGGGCTACTAAGTACATGAACGCGGAGGATGCCCTACTGGCTCTCGAAGAGAAACCTAAGAAGAGAGAAAGACAGGAGGAAGCACGGTACGAAAGAAGGCAAAAGACAAGGGATAGAAGGGAAGATAGACACTCCAAGCCTCCCATTGGAAGATTCACAAGCTTCACCCCTCTGAACAACCCAATTGATCAAGTCCTAATGTAGATCAAGGACGAAGGAGCCCTAACATTCCCTGGTAAGTTGAAAAAAGACCCTAGCAAGAGGTCTAGAGACAAGTATTGCTGTTTCTACCGCGATCACGGTCATGATACATCTGACTGCTATGACTTAAAGTGACAGATAAAAGCTCTTATCAAGCAAAGGAAGTTGCAGAAGTTCATTGGTAAGGAAGGGACAGACCAACCTCAAGAGTAGCCTACTCGGAGAGAAAATGAGCATCCCAAACCCCCACTGGGAGACATATGGATGATTGTAGGGGAAATTGCAACATCTGGTTCATCCAAGTAAGCCCGCAAAAACCTACCTACGGATGGTTTAGAATGCCCAGTGATGATGGGCTTCGTCTCGAAGATGGCATGGATCGACAACCCTGTAATTGGATTCACAGAGGAAGATGCCAGGCATCTCCACCATCCACATGATGATGCGTTTGTGGTTAGCATACGAGTGGGGACTACAACACCCACAGAGTCCTTGTGGATAATGGGAGCTCTACTGACATCCTATACTACCCAGTGTTCCAGCAGATAAGGATTGATAGAGAACGACTGATTCCAGTTATCGCGCCACTCGTCGGATTCAGAGGGACAAGGGTACACCCCCTAGGAGCAATCACTCTGCTAGTAACAGTTAGAGATTACCCACAGCAGATCACCAAGGATATCACATTCCTAGTTGTTGATTGCTCATCCACTTACAATGCCATATCGGGTCACCCCACTTTGAATTCATAGAAGGCCGTAACTTCAACTTACCATTTGATGATTAAGTTTCCCACTGAGTACGGAGTGGGAGAAGTAAGAGAAGATCAAGTGGCGATGCACGAATGCTACATTGCCATGTTGGAAATGGACGATCTTTTGTAGACTAAATGTATAAAGGAATAGTGGATGGTGGCAGAACCGGTGGAAGGATTGGAAGAAGTACTCTTTGGCGATTCTAGGCCTGAATGAACAGCAAGGATCAACATTCTGGCTAGCCCACCAGTTTGTCAGGTGCTCACAACATTCCTAAGGGAAAACCAAGACGTGTTCACCTGAAGCCATAAGTACATGCTCGGAATAGATCCGTCGATCACAGTCCATAAGCTGAACATATCATCCTCTTTCCCTCCCATCCAGCAGAAAAAATAGGTGTTCGCGCAGGAACGAGACAAAGCCATAGCAGATGAGGTGTGCAAGTTACAAGAAGTAGATTTCATGCAAGAAGTGTACTACCTTGATTGGTGAGCCAACGTGGTGATGGTCAAAAAAGCCAATAGAAAGTGGAGGCCCCCCCCCCCCCCCCCCCCTGCGTCTTCTTCCATCATTTTGATCACGAGCTAAAAGTACGGTCGATCGTGGCTGGTTTAGTAGAATAAGACCGTCTACATCCATTTTACCCTCTTCAAACACAATTCTTCATATTCTTGAATGAAATTTATTTGACGATTTTTTTTTTTTTATGAGAACACTAAAATTTAGTTAGAAATTTGGTCAACCTAATTTATGTAAAAAAATCCAATGAAGTCACAAAAAAAAGGCATTTTGACTTGCTTTCCTATTGTTTTTTGCACTATTTAAAAAAAAGAAAAAAAAAAGATAATAGCACTATTTCACTTCCAAAGTGAGATCAAACAACGTTCTTCCACGGGTTACAACCTACTTGGATATACAAAATATCATATTTTGGTCATTTTGGACACTTTAAAGTTATTTTGGTTATTTTAGAAAGTTTTAGGTGTATCTTAGACATTTTATAATATTAGGGTATCATATATTATACACAATGATATTTTTTTAAATTACTGTAAAAATTGTAATTAATTCTAGGAATGTTATCACCTTGGAATTGGAACTAATATCAACTAAATATAGATATTTACTTTCTTGAAAGATGAACATCATTGATGAACCAAAAGTTGTAATCTAATAAATCTAATATTTATGGATTTTATTAATGTACGCCCTTTGGGCATACATTAATAAATTATTTTAAGAAATTTTTATGAAAAAAAGAAAAAGTGATTTACTGTTTTAATAGTTTTTTTAATTCTCTATAAAAACTTTCTCAAAATAAATGATTAATGTATGTTTTAAGAGTATACATTAACCGAACCCATAAATTATTTAATGAATTAAAGAGTTTAAGAATCTAACATTTGGCAAAACCAAACACCTAACACCACCCAAAAAAGAGTTTGAAAGCTAAATTGATGTTTTATGGTATTTCCAAATATTTAGAATTCAACTCATCTCTCTTCTGTTGTAAGTTGTGATTATCAAAGTTATTTCTATGTATAAAAAGAGTGAATGCGTGTCATCTACAGGAATTTAGTTTGTTCAAGTATTGTCTTATTTGGTAGCCAAAACAGCGCGTTTTGGTGAGGAAAAGCAAAACTTGAAAAGAGAGAGAGGACAGACTACAGAGAGTGGTTGGTAGAAATGGGCTTCTTGTGCGGTTAAGTCAAGAGAAAAAAAGGCGGTGAAAGAAACCTTTCAGAAGGGGGATTTGTTTCATTTTGTTTATTTAGCCATTAAAGGAGATCGAGAGGAGAGAGGGGGGTTTTGCTTCTTTAAAATTTTCATATTATGAAAATTTTTTATCTTTAAAATAGAAACCTTTAATTGTATATCGGTGTGCTCTGTAATCAACTTCGAAATGGCCAACAATAATATAAAGGGTTTGTTTCTTTGTTTGTTCTTTGTATATTTGTAATTTCCTTTTCTCTCTTTTTAGTCATTTTATGTTCCTTGATCCAACAGGAAACTCACTGTTTTCTAAGTGAACCAGGTTAGTTTTTTTTTTTTTTTTTTAAATAATTTTTTTATTATCTGCAGACTGCAGTGCAGCTTTGAAGTTTTTTTTCCTAATATATATATTATCATTAAAAATTAAATTTTGGCTCTAAAATTAATATACTTGCCCTCCTCTCTCAAAAAATTTGCAAGCTGACCCCTGAAACTAAAAATGAAAAAAATTATCAAATCATTTCTTGTCTGGTTGTCCCAAGAATATCAAGAAAAATATTTAGCTAAACATTTGGGCAATTTACAAATCTAGACAACAAGGAAAATCTACAAAAATATTCCGATAAAAAAAAAAAAAAAAACCTTTGGACACGGTCTAAGTCAAAAAAATAAAAATAAATAAAACAAACCAATTATATATCTTAGCAAAACAAATCACAAAAATCCAATAATATTTACCCAATTTTTACCTATAATTTGAGAGCTCTTTGTACCTATAATTTAATACAACCTGTGGAAAGTTTTTTATTTTTTTGAATGATAGAATTTTATTAATTTTTTAATGTTTTATTAGCTTTTGGGACACACTTGACATGCATGCATAAATGTAATACACGTGTGAAACAACAATCTATTGTTTTGTGCCTTACCTAAACTGCCATCAGAGCATGTGTGTGATTAGTTTATTGGTCATAAACTTTGTGCCTTAGCTAAATTAATGTAGTGATGGGAAAAGTTTTATTATTTACATAGTTGAAGACTCAAAGTTACCATTCATTATCATGTGATTGTTTAACAAATCTCTTTTTTTATTTTTTTTTTATTGCTTTTTCAAAATTGATTTTTTTTAAAGGAAAAGATCTCACATCTTTATGCTACCTCAACCTTAACCAAGTAATTATAATAAAAAATTCCTTAACCAAGACATCGATAATTGTCTCACCCTTTTTTTTGCTGAATATTAGGGCATGATGTTGATTAATCATTATTTTAGTTATTTTATTAATGTAATACTAGACATGAATTTGAAATTTTAACTATAGTTTTTGCATTTTTTTTTTTTAGAATCTTTTATATATAGCATTATGAAGCTATTAGGTATAGAAGAATAAATAGATTTAAAAAAAAATATATAGTGTGGATAGAATAAAGAATTAGTTTAACCTCAGTCAGACCTTGAAAATATCAAGACGTGCTAATTGACTTACAGAACTCTTGATTATAAATATCTATTATTGATTTTTAAAAAAAGAAAAAAATTAAAAAAATTGAAAAATTAATGCTAGTAATGAATCGTTGTCAACCTCGAGTATTAATATTCAAACTTTCTAAAATTCTTGAACAAAGAACTTTGGCCCTACTTAAGTTTGAATCCTAGTTTTGTCCTTGTAAATTGTGAATTAAGAATTCTATATGGAGGGTTGGAATTAAAGCCTTAAAATGGGATTTCTGCAGAAAATGAAGGGAACAAGGTGGACTTTGAAAATACTAGACGTAATTATATTAAAAAGCGTGAAGAACAAGGTGACCCTCTTCATCTCTTTTTGCGTTGAGATTGAAAGAGAGAGAAGTGGGGAGGCAATCTAATTAGTAATTACCATGAATTCTAGGGTGAAAATCTGGGAAAATGAGCTACCAACAAAGCAAATATATAGTCACGACTCTTATTATAGGACTGATTAAGGCTTTTTTTTTTTTTTTTTGAGCATTTTATGTTCTGTTATTGTTGCTTGATAGTCAGTTCACAATCTTGAGGTTGATGGGTTATTGCTAATCTTACATTTCATGGCATGTGTATTTGGGGAAAAGCTACATTTTTTTTTTTCATGAATAAGACTGCATTAAAATTGAAGGATCATGTTAGAGGATACCTCAATTGCGTTTCTTTCTAATGGTTGATTTGGTGTTGTTTGTTACTGAACATGGTTCTAAGTTATATAAGTGAATTTTGATAATGTGGCAATGTGTTCATACGGAGAAGGAAATACTACAGAGGGCTCATGCTTTTTCTATACATGGTTTTATGGGATCAACTCCATCATTCATACTCATAGTAATGTTGCATTTAATCAAAGGGGAATATATTCACATGGGTTATGTTAAAATTAGACTTTGAATGATCTCAAATTTGCTGTATTAATCTTTTGTTTTTTTTCCCTTTCAATCCAACCCTCTATAAGGCCATATCTTTCTAAACACCATGCAATTTATTTTAATCCAACCTTGTTCTTATTGCAGAACTTATTGTTATTGAAACTCTCTTCAACTTGAGATACATAACATCCCAGTTTTAGTTAGGCATTGGGATCTATCATGCTAAGTGTCTCAATCTTTGATGACTCTCGCTCATTTTGTTCATAGTAATTCTTGTCATAACTTTAAACCTTTTTGTCATTGTTTCTTTATATAGGAAAGATGAACTATACCCTGAATTATATATGCCTATTTGAAATAAATTGAAAACAACATCGATTATTCTCTAATATAAATGTGGAGGTTCTCCCTTAATGCTAGTGGGGTCTAAAGTTTTCTTTTGTGTTATCTAAATAATTAATTATTGATGGCCTTTTAGGAGGCAGTTCATCTTTGGGTCTTACATTTGGTTCAAATTTAAGGAAACATCCCATCCTTCTCTACCCCTCCTCCTCCCCTCATAAAGAAAACGATATTAGAACATAGAAAGTTTAGTGTTGTTCATTGTGTAAATTGCAGCTCAAACTTTTCTTTTTTATATGTGAGTTGCAACTGTTACTTGGTAGTTTTGATTTTGAAGTTTTAAAGGTATAAAAGGGTATTTGGGGCGTTCACTAGCAATTCCTGGTAACATGGGAAAGAATTTCAGTTTGTGCTTTGTGGAATAGGATTTATTTTCAAGATGCCCTGGTGGTGAAATGGTTGACACTTAAGATTCAAAATCTCGAGCTTCAAAACTATGGAGCTTATTGAGATAGAAATTTAGTTACAGACAAGGTACAAGGAGTTATCTCTCTTGCTCTCTTTCTTAATTCTCTAAGGTTATTACCCTAAGAGTTTAGAATGCTCTCATTGACCCTATTGAGTTTAATATGTGATTATACTATTTATTTTGACTTTGTATGAGTTTTTTTCTTTTAATATGAACGGGGTACAATTGCAAGGGAGGAACTTCTGCAATTGGTGTAGAAGAGACAGAACTTCTACTATCCTCATGTGGGATATAAGTCACTCCATGAATAAAGAGAAATTTATTTTCTCTTATCTAATGTTCAAAGACGTACATGTGAAGAAAGGCCTTGATTTATTTAAATTTCCACTATATGGTGTACATTATTGAATTTGGACATCAATTCTACTCAACATTGTGATGTAATGCCTTTGAAGGCACATGTATATATTTGTAACACATTATAATGTTGGCTTGTAATACAATATGTCTCTTGTTATAATGCACGTGTTTCTTCTTTCATATATAGTAAAATTAATTTCTCAATCCATTAGTGGTAAAATTTCTAAGCACTTCAAAATTCAAATAGTTTATATATTTTGTTTGTGTTATAAGTAAATTCTAAATTTAGTGTTATCTACCATTTTATATATATGGCAAGTACGTGCCCTGCATGTGTTGCCAACACTAAAAATAAATAAATAAATAAGGAAGGAAAAGAAAAAGTTTACCAAATGATTTAGAAAATCTTTCTAATCCTATCGGAATCTCTAGTGATAAATGAATTCAAGTATCTAGAACCTAGACTATAGAGTGAAAAGTGAAAAGTTGAGGGTGATAAAAAATTATTCGAAGTCAGCTGCTCAAATTAAACCCATGCAACATACATCCGGCCTATTGGGCAGGTATTGGGCCACTCTGACCCAATTAATTCTCTTACCAATCGTTGATCCAAGGCCCTTTTTTATTTTTCTTTACCAAGTGCCCAAACTTTGGGGATCAATTTCGCCTATATTTTAAGTTTTAACCTTAGCAATTGAAATTTGAAGTTTGAAGGTATGTTAATGCTACATGTTTAAATGTCTAAATTATTATTTTTTCTTCTAAAAAAAAATGCCAAATTATTCTCCTCCTTCTCTAAGAAAGAATTATTGAGTTATCAAAAGGAATACACACCAATGTTTCAACTTCACTATATTATCCCCTTTTGTTTTTTTAATATTAAGACATGGCCAAATCTCAAATTTTGCCACCGAACTGTGACTTTAGGAGGCACTTAGGATCATGATGAGAGGTCCCAAATCCATGGCCCAAAGACCTCACTTTGAAAAGAGGAAGGTTTTACTATATATATATATATATTTTGTAAAGCCAGTTGGCACACGTGTTGCTAATCATGCTTAGCACCAAAGCCCAACTCAAAGTAATCATTCAATCCATCTTCACCTCCATATTAACACTCCCCCACACACAATCACACTCACACCAATGAATCCTTTTTTTTTTTTTTTTTCTAATTTCAAAAGTTTCTCTTTTTTTCTCACTTTTTCCTATATCCATTCATGATGAATTAGTATTAAAAAGGTTCTTTCACATTATGAAATGAAAACTTAAGGCACATTGCGGGCCATCCCGCTCGTGCAGTGCATGCTAGTCTGGCCCATTGAGGCCCACTAATGAAAAATCCTAACATGTTTTCAATAGTACAAAAGAAAATTGAAAATGAAAACTGAAAAGAGAAAGTGAACTGTTTATGTCACCTGTAGGGGACATAGCCCTATCACCTTCCAATGAAGCTAGAGGTACAGCCACATGATACATGAACTAAAATTTTGCAATCACATTCCAAAGGGGTGACTCAGATAGGTCCCCGGCCAATAGGTGGTTCAATTATTGCTCAAAAAAGTTTTTATTAGGAAAATAGAAGCAGCATATGAAATATCAAGGAGTGAGAGAAGAAGCACTTTCTTTTATCTATTTATAGGATACTAAATTAGTCCATTGCTTCCACCACATCACTAGCTAAGTCTATAACAATGGCTTCTGAGAAGGTTGAGACTGTTATAGCTGGAAACTACTTAGAAATGGAGAGGGAAGAAGGCGATTCCAAGTCAGCTAAAGGCAAATTATCAAAGCTGTTTTGGCATGGAGGTTCAGTCTATGATGCCTGGTTTAGCTGTGCTTCTAACCAGGCATGCACTTGTTCAAGATTATTATTTTCATTGTTTTTTGGACTCAAATTGTTGTGGAACACTTTATTATTAAGATACTTAAGCAGTTGTCTTTATGAAATGTAGGTTGCACAAGTGCTTCTCACACTGCCTTACTCATTTTCACAACTGGGGATGCTATCTGGAATCCTTTTTCAGCTTTTTTATGGGTTGATGGGAAGCTGGACTGCATATCTTATTAGTGTTCTTTATGTTGAGTACAGAACTAGAAAGGAGAGAGAAAAGGTTGATTTCAGGAATCATGTTATTCAGGTAAAATCTCTCTCTCTCTTTGAAGGAGTTAAGACCACCTACTTTGATATTACGATATATGATCATTTATGTAAAAGTTTAAGCGGTTAGAAATATGAATTTAATAATTTAACCATTATTCTAATATATCGGTCTAAAACTTGATTTAAAAAAAAAAAAATCAATATTGCACCATTTATTTGGAAAAAAAAAAAAAAAACGCTAAGCACTTCTTTTTCGTTGTCAATTTTCACTTTCAATGGTTGCAGTGGTTTGAAGTTCTTGATGGGCTGTTGGGGAAACACTGGAGGAATGTAGGCCTCTTTTTCAACTGCACCTTTCTTCTATTTGGATCTGTAATTCAACTAATTGCATGTGCAAGGTAAATTAAAGAATTAATCATTAGCCAAAATAACTAAACACCTATTTTAAAATGGAAAATAGTAGATATTGTAACTGATATTTTCATATACATTATTGCTGCAGCAACATATACTACATAAACGACAATCTTGACAAGAGAACTTGGACTTATATCTTTGGAGCATGTTGTGCAACAACTGTCTTCATCCCATCATTCCATAATTACAGAATTTGGTCATTCTTGGGACTTATGATGACTACTTACACTGCATGGTATCTCACCATTGCATCCCTACTCCATGGGCAGGTAAATTAATACTGTAATTTAAGATTTTAGATTATTAGAACTGCAAACAACCAAAGCAAATTTTTGCATGATTTCATTCTTAAAATTTTTGTAGATTTATTTATTTCTCTTTCTCTGTGTTTGAAGGTTGAGGGAGTGAAGCACTCAGGACCAGCTAAAATAGTTCTCTACTTCACTGGGGCCACCAACATTCTCTACACCTTTGGCGGACATGCTGTCACAGTGTAAGGGATTCGCATATATTATTATGATTACATTAAAAAAACACACACACACATACATATAGTGTTTATATATATATATATTTATGTATACTTTTGATTAAAGGGAATTTAATTTCTATTGCAGCGAGATTATGCATGCAATGTGGAAGCCACAGAAGTTCAAGCTAATATATTTGATAGCAACACTCTATGTGCTAACCCTAACTTTGCCATCAGCTTCAGCTGTATATTGGGCTTTTGGGGATATGCTCCTTACCCATTCCAATGCTCTCTCTTTGCTTCCTAAGACTGGATTCAGGGACGCTGCTGTCGTCCTTATGCTTATTCACCAGGTTGCTATTCCTTTCTTTCTTTATATATATATAATTATATATATATCCCATTGAATTGATAAATTACAAATGCAATTCTCGTAGCTTGTGGATCCAAACTTCCTTGATAATAGTTAAAAAGAAACGATACATTTAATTATATAATCAATATTCTAACATGAGTTTCAATCCATTAATTATTAAATAAATGTAATTGATGATTTATGGTACTCTTTTGCAGTTCATAACATTTGGATTTGCTTGCACTCCTCTCTACTTTGTGTGGGAGAAATTCATTAGGGTGCATGACACCAAGAGCTTGTTCAAGAGAGCTATAGCTAGACTCCCAGTCGTAATCCCAATATGGTTCCTTGCCATCATATTCCCCTTCTTTGGCCCCATCAACTCAACTGTTGGGTCTCTTCTGGTCAGCTTCACCGTTTACATAATTCCTGCCCTAGCACACATGGTGACCTTTGCGTCTGCATCGGCTCGAGAGGTTAGGCCTTGGTTTAATAATAAGTTTCTTTTTTTTTTCCTTTAGATAAATTGCATGAAATAATGGACAAAGCTAACGTATTTTCTCCTTTGCTTCACAGAACGCAGTAGAGAGACCACCATCATTCTTAGGAGGTTGGGCAGGATCATATACTATGAACATTTTTGTAGTGGTATGGGTATTTGTGGTTGGATTTGGATTTGGAGGATGGGCAAGCATGCTCAATTTCATAAGACAAGTTGATACATTTGGTTTATTCACTAAGTGCTATCAGTGCCCCCCACACAAGGCTTGAGTAGATTCCCTACTTTTAAAAAGGATTTACAAATTAAATCACATATGTGTGTAAAGAGATTGGCATTGAAAACTTTTTCTTCTTTTTCATCTTCCTTTTTCCCCATCTTTTCTCCCATTGTAAAAGTTGTTGTTGATGGTTTTCAGAAAAGGTGTGATGGCCATCATGGCCACCCCTATACGGACCTACAATTGTAACGTGTGATGATTAAGCTTTCTTATTTTATTTTTTTTCCTTCAGAAATGCAACTCCCTAGGTTTTTTTTTTGTGGGATTGACTTTATTTTTATAATTATGGTAGTATTTGCTTAAGTTGTTCTATCATCTTGGATTCTTGTTGATGAAGGAAGGTAAGCACAGGAGATTATTAGTACTATCTTTCTTGACCATATCAGCTGGTTAATCAATGCTAACAAATGACCTCATAGACATGTATGAATGAGAGACAAGCACATTAAAGCCACCTTTCTTGTCCAAATCATCTGGTAAATACTATGTTACTTTCAGGCCTCGCTAATGTCTGAATAATAATTGAGAGCTAGGTGAGAGAAGCTGTTTTTATGTTTTTTTTTTCCCATTTGTTTCTTGGTTGGAATATACGGAAAATCATGTTGGTCGTGGGTGACTGGTGAGATATGATATGTACTCATTTTCATGATTGGAATAAATTAGGCCTTTAATTATAGAATTAAACTAGTTGCTCACAAACTATTTTATACAATTTTACACACCCCAAAAGCAACTGAAATCATGACTCAATTTCATGTGTTGACATTAACTAATCAGCTTGTATGTAAACCTATGTAAAACAGATCTTGCGGCTATTACACTATCTAAAAAAACCTACCATCTTCATGGTCTCTTTCAAACCATAGCTGCCAACTTGATTTGGACAGTTACATGAAATGGTTTGCAAGAGCCTAACTGATAGTGCTGTGGGGATTCAGAAGTAAGGCTGTAAACGAGCCGAACTTTGTCGAGTAGTGAATGTTCAAGCTCGGCTCGACAGCAAAAGTAGAATGTTCAAACTTGGCTTGAGTTTGATACAAGCCTACAAATAATGTTCAAGCTTGAGCTCATTATAAAGTATAAAAGCTTGAGCTCGGCTTGGCTTGATTCATTAGTCAAGCCAAGCTCGAGCTCAATATCAAGCCCAAACTCAAGCTCAATATCATACTTTTGAGCTTGAGATCTAATACAAGCATATTATTAAGCTCATATCAAGTTTATTATCTAGCCTATTTTGGTTTGGATGAGTGGTTTCAACTTATAATTAATTAAAGTCTTAGAAGGATATAAGCTAACTTGTCAACTTTATATCAATTTTATTACCAAACTCATAAATAAGCCTAGGTTCAACTTGTTTTGTTAATTTTGTATTGAGCCTTGGTGTTCATGAGCTTATTTATGAACAATATTTTTTACTCGGGCTCGGCTTGTTTATTAAACAAGTCTGAAACTAAAGCTTAAACTTGACTTGTTTATAAACAAACAAATGTAAACAAGCTTTTTATTGAATTAAGCCTAAGTTGTTTATGAACGATTTGATTCATTTACAACCCTATTCAAAATGACTTACTTTAGTCTTAGTTTCTACATCTTGGGTAGGTTGTTATCATATTAGCACCACCAAACACCTCATAACTAGCCTCATAGCCTTTGCTTGAGTAGATAAAAAGTACTATCTGGTAGGGAGTTGATAACGAGACTAGTGCCAGAACAATTGAATGATGGGAACCTGTAATAGATTATGTTTTGAACCCAATGATTTAAGGGACTACATTGGCACGCTAATCTATCATTGGCTTCTTTTTTTCTTTTTTTCTTGATTCCTTTATCATTGGCATTTTGAAGTACCTTTCTTTGCTTCTTACCACGTAACTAAAATTCGACCATTTGCCTAATTTGATGTGCTCTCTTTGGACATGTCCTAAACGACAAACAAAATGAGCAAATTAGTTTGTCTATTCAGCCACTTAGCGAATGGCTGAAGTATCTGGATGGAACATAAATTATTGGTGTACCCTCTGTGTGTGTGAGAGTACTAAAGCAATTTCTAGGCCCCAAGTATCACAAATTTTCTTTCTCAAAAAAAATGTATCACAAATTTTGCATATAAGCACATCCTGTACGTTTTATCATTGGCCCTCCAATTGGTGAAGATCCTGATTTGCAGGCCCAGGGAAAAAGGGGAAAAACAAAATCATTGCCTCATATATTAAGCTTATAAATTGTAATACCGAGTGGATGTTTGTTTTTTGTTTGGTTAAATTACAAAGGAGATTCTCTAAGTTTGGTTTGTTTTTATTTTAGTTCTTATATATATATTTTTTTCAATTTAATCCCTTAACTTTCATTTGCTTTTAATTTGCTCTTTCGTTTAGTCCACCAAAACAACGACGTCTCTTGATATTTCTCCGATTTCTAATACAAGAAAAGGCATTTAAAATTTTTTTTTCCCTAAATTCTCTTAAATAAGAGATTAAATATAAGAATTTATAAAGAGGAAGAAAAAGAAGAAGAAGAAGAAGAAGTTGCTCTGTAGCAATGACTCTCATCAACTGAGCCCACCTATTATTACTGGTTGAAAGTAATCACAACAAAAAACATAGCTTATGAATGACAACAACCCAAATCCAAGATTAAACTTAAACAAGCAATTAATAAGCATTCTAAAACCCAACAATCAATATCAAGAATTAAAGTTTAACTTGATTTTTTGTACCCCTTGTTACTCTCCCATCAACTAACAAAGCCTCCATTTACAGTTTTAAACCACAAAAACAAGATCCAAAAACTCACACATCAACCTCAAAATACACCCAAAAGTTCATAAACGCAAATCAAAAGTAAGGAAATCACAAAAATGTGGGTATAATTTAATTGAGTTGTCATTTCCTTAGATCTCTCCAAGTTCACTCAATTGATTTCTACCAAGTCTGATCACTAAACCGCCATCTTTGCCTTTGTGATCCTTCAAAATTAGTCATCACCCAATTAATTTTTGGTAATCAATTTTATTTATTTATTTATTTTGGGTGGTTTTTGGCTATAGTGGCGTTTTGAAACATTGCTATAGCTAATTTTTATAAAAAAAATATAAGGGTCTATAGCAGCGTTTTAAAATGCTGCTATAGCCTAATTAAAAAAAAAAATTTGGCCTATAGCAGCGTTTTACAAACGCCACTATAAGATATGGACCTAGAGTGGCTTTTATAGAAAGGCTGCTATAGCCTTTTCTTAAAAAAAAAAAAAAAAAAAAAGGGCCTATAGCAATGTTTTATAAACGCCACTATAGGATACAGAGCTATAGTGACATTTTTGTAAAACGGCACTATAGGTTTATAGTCACAATAAAATAGTGGCATTTGTAAATGCCATTATAACCCAAATGGGCCTATAGTGGCATTTGTGAATGCCACTATATGTCCACTTTTTTGTAGTGCTATTACGACTCAAGGAAAAATACTAGCCAAATTTGCACTATAACCTAAAAGAACTAGTTTAGTCACAATTGAAATTCTTTGTAGTTAATAATAAAGCCTAGATCACTATAGTCTATACCTAATGTGGGACTCAATCACACATACAACAATACACACTCAATTAATATCCAAGAAATCTCGAGCATCACAATCTCTTCCACTTATCCCTAACGTCATCATTGGGGAGAGTCCATTTTGTGGGGTAATATCTTCGAGTCGACTTAGGATTACTGGGTTGGCTCTGATACCATTTTATTTTCATACCCCAACCCAAAGAGTAGGCTAGTCAAGTGACAACAACCTTGCATGCTCGTTAAGTGAAAACTTTACATGTGCGTGACCGTTTTCACGTGCCTAGCATACTCTTTGAGTTAGGGGCATGACACCACCAAACCCCTTAAAGAAGTTGCACCACTAACCTCTATGCTCACATCCAAACAGCTAAACTAACACGCCAAATTCCCTTCAAAACACGAAACCCTAGTCATGAGACATGTGAGTCACCCAAAATCCTTCACCAAGTCACTGTTACTTCACAACCAAAATCATCTACCAGTTTGCCACGCACTAAGTAATAGCCAGTAACTTTCCAACACCCATTTCCAAAGCACAAAGCACTCAAAATCCTCCCATCAAACTAGATATATACTGTCGACGTAGGATCTGTCACCATGGCAATGTCCAGCAATCAAAGAAAAAAGATTAAAATGGGAGATAAAAGACAAATGTGTAATAAAGAAATAGAATGAATGTCAAGGAACCAATTTGGGGGAAGAAATGTTCTGAGGAAAAATAGACGGAATTTAGAAGATGTAATTTGTAATTTATTTTTTTTCTTTTATTTGTTCCTTTTACTGAAAAATATTTCCTCCAACTTTGAAGATTAGTATTAAAGAATATATAAAAAAAAAATGGCTAAAATTCAATTTAGTTCTTAAGGTTTAATTCAGTCCCTCACTTTGTCAAAATGGGTCAATTTGGTTTTTTTGTCCAAATTTGTTAGTGAATAATGTTATTTAAACATTTTTTTAATAAAAATAAAAGACAAAAATACAAATAACACCCCTTTAAGTTTGGTCAATTATCATTTTTGTCATTTTGGTCCTGTAAATTTGCATTTGCTCTCACTATAACTCCCATTAACTATTAAGAAATAAAATTTTAATATTGAAAACTATTAAAATATCTTTTGTAAAACATAATAAAATACAATTACACTCTTCAAGTTTGGTCCATTGTCATTTTGATCCAATAATTTTCAGTTTTGTCATTTTGATCTTGTAAGTTTACATATTCTGTCATCATTTACGACAACTTTTTTAATGGAATGGAGGAAGGACTAACGGTGACAACAAATGTAAAATTACAAGACCAAAACAACAAAAATAGAATTTATAGGACCAAAATTACAATTGGCCAAACTTGAAAGGTATAATTTGCAATTTTTCCAAAATTTAACTCAAAACATTCATAAGATGCACCATTTAATAGATTTTGTTGTTGTATTTGTTTTGGTAAATAAAATATGGTTAGAGGGAAGATTTTGTTGTTTTATGACCATGAGTATTATTTTTTTAAAAGTTAAATACCTTCATATGCTAACAAATTTAGATTGCATGACCAGATTAAATTAAATTGACAAAAATAAAAATTTAAGATTTTTTTTTGAAGAAATAAAACCTTGGAGAAGCTCAAATTTAAGCATTAATACACCTTAAATTGTAGCATTTATTTTGTGATAATAATATTTGGAGAGTGAATGGGTTCTTCATTTGCATGGAGATAAAAAAGGAAATTTAATGAAATATTTCATGAAATAAAATAGTCGTTTATTGTGGATTCGTGATAATTTATAATTTATAATTATAATTTGGATTCTGAATAGAGATAGGAATACTAGATACTTCCAAACTGTAGTTAGACAAAGAAGAGCTAGGAACATAATTTTACATATTAAGGATGAAGAAGGTTTACTACTGGAGGATCCATTGGAAATTGAAAATAGATTGGTTAACCATTTTAAGTCTTCCTATGAGGATACAACTTTGCTTAGTGTTGATAGTATTTTGAGTGAACTACAATCTTTGTAAATTCCTAAACTATCACACCAGCAATGCTTGGATATGAGTAGACCAGTCACCTCATGGGAGATTGAGGACACTATTTTCCAATTAGGTCCTCACAAAGCTCCTGGCCCTGGCGGAATACCTACTTTCTTTTATCAATAGTATTGGGAGGTTGTCAAAATTGATGTTGTCAACACCATTCAAGCCTTTTTTCATTCAGGGTCCATCTTTAAGCCCCTTAATCACACTTTCCTCACCCTTATTCCCAAAACCCCCTTTCCTAATGAAGTAACACACTTTAGACCCATTAGTCTTTGCAATGTGATATACAAGACCATTTCCAAAATCACCTCATGGGAGATTGACGACACTATTTTCCAATTAGGTCCTCACAAAGCTCCTGGCCCTCGCGGAATACCTGCTCTCTTTTATCAACAGTATTGGGAGGTTGTCAAAATTGATATTGTCAACACCATTCAAGCCTTTTTTTCATTCAGGGTCCATTTTTAAGCCCCTTAATCACACTTTCCTCACCCTTATTCCCAAACCCCCTTTCCTGATGAAGTAACACACTTTAGACCCATTAGTCTTTGCAATGTGGTATACAAGACCATCTCCAAAATCACCTCATGAGAGATTGAGGACACTATTTTCCAATTAGGTCCTCACAAAGCTCCTGGCCCTCGCGGAATACCTGCTCTCTTTTATCAACAGTATTGGGAGGTTGTCAAAATTGATGTTGTCAACACCATTCAAGCCTTTTTTCATTCAGGGTCCATCTTTAAGCCCCTTAATCACACTTTCCTCACCCTTATTCCCAAAACCCCTTTCCTAATGAAGTAACACACTTTAGACCCATTAGTCTTTGCAATGTGATATACAAGACCATCTCCAAAATCACCTCATGGGAGATTGACGACACTATTTTCCAATTAGGTCCTCACAAAGCTCTTGGCCCTCGCGGAATACCTGCTCTCTTTTATCAACAGTATTGGGAGGTTGTCAAAATTGATGTTGTCAACACCATTCAAGCCCTTTTTCATTCAGGGTCCATTTTTAAGCCCCTTAATCACATTTTCCTCACCCTTATTCCCAAAACCCCTTTCCTGATGAAGTAACACACTTTAGACCCATTAGTCTTTGCAATGTGATATACAAGACCATCTCCAAAATCCTTGTTAACAGATTAAAGCCTTTCATGGACAATCTCATTTCTCCCTTTCATAATGCATTTATAAAAGGTAGGAGTATTTCTGACGACATTCTTATTGCTCATGAAATCATGAACATTCTCAGGAAGAAAAAGGGTAGAAAAGGTAGCTTTGGAGCCTTAAAAATTGATATGAAAAGGGCTTATAATAGGGTAAGTTGGAATTTCCTTAGGGTTGTTCTGACTGCCATGAATTTTAGTCAACAATGGATTAATTGGTTGATGGAATGTGTGACTTTAGTACAATACGCTCTCCTTGTTAATGGCAGCAGATCTAAATCCTTTAAGCCTTGTAAGGGGTCGAGACAGGGTGATCCTCTTTCTCCTTACCTCTTTCTCATGTGGGCTAATGTTTGTCATTGTCTTTACAAAAAGCTGAACATGACAAGTAATTAATGGAGTTAAAGTTGGTAGGAGTGGCTGTATTTTTACACATTTGTTGTTTACTGATGATTTATTGTTTTTCTTCAAAAAAACAATAAATCAGTAGAAAACTTAAAGAAAATTTTGGATTGGTATTGTAAGATCTCTGGGCAGGAAATTAATTTTGGAAATCTGACCTTTATTGCTCTCCAAACATGCCTCTGTCTGAAGAAGAAGATTTGGCCAAACAACTTCATGTTAATTTGGTTCAACGTCCAGCAAGTATCTTGGTATTAATTTTAAGCTTAAGGGAAATAGAGTGGTTGACTTCCAATTCCTGGTGGACAAGCTTCAATCCAAGCTTGAAGGATGGAAAGTAAATCTGTTATCTCAAGCTGGGAGAACCACTTTAATAAATTTTGTACTTCAAACACTCCCCTCTATACCTTCTCTTGTTTTAAGGTTCCAGAAACAATATGTAGGAGGATGGATTCTCTAGTTAGGGCATTCTGGTGGGTCATGCACCTGGGTTAAGAAATTACATTCTCTTAAATGGAGTAAGCTGTCCTAAGTCTTGGGGGGTTTAGGTATCAAAAGATTTAGTCTTTTGAATCAGGCTATGCTACCCAAACAATATTGGAGATTATGCCATAATCCTAATTCCTTAATTGCAAGAACTTTCAAGGCTAAGTACTATCCTAGGGGTTCCATCCATACTTGCTCTCCTAAACCACATCAATCTTGGTTTGGAGGAACATCATTAAATCTGATAATCCTAAGCTTAAGGAAGGAAGATGGTGGGTGAATAAGGGTTTAGACATTCCTTTAAGGGATAATGAGTGGTTTAGGTGTAAACTTAATATGTTGAACATTCTCTTCATAATTGATGGTTCTATAGTTGACCTTATTAATCAAGAGAATCACTCATGGAATGCAGATTTAGTGCGAACCTATTACCCTTTACCTATCTGTGAGGAGATTATGAAAATTCCCCTACCAAAAACTAATGCTGGAGGTGACAAACTATTGTGGAAGCACTCAAAGATTGGGGACTTTGAGGTCAAAACAGCATATAGGCTTCTCCTTAAGGATTGCTTGGCTTCTTCTACTGATAGTCATAGGGTGAATCTGGTTGAAAGTAAAATTTGGGCTTTGATTTGGAAGATAAAGCTTCCATAGAAAATTTGTACCTTTATTTGGAAATTATTGCATGATTGTTTGCCAACTTTGCAACTTTTAAAAATTAGGGCTATATCTGATGATGGGCTATGTCCAATGTGCAATTATGAGGAGGAATCAGCTTCTCATTTATTTTTATTGTGCCCTTTTGCTAGAGCTTGTTGGCATGATTCATCTTTGGCTATTCATACCTCTGATTTTAGTGACATATCTATACAGCAATGGTTAATTAATTTGATTAATGCTCTTAACTAGAATGAAGAAGGATCTTTTGAATATATGCAGTCCATCTTTACCACATTATGGACCATTTGGCTCTATAGGAACACTGTGGTACATGAAGGTAAACAACCCAACCCCATGGAAGTAATCCTAATCCTAACAGCCTAAACCTTGTCTTGCAGGTACAAGGAGGTCTTCTCCAGTCAACCTAGTCCCCTTATTAGAAGAAGCAGGCTAAGCAATGAACCTAACAATGTCATTGGACAGTGGCAGCTCCTGATTAAAATTGCAGGGACTAGAAACCCGAGGCTCAATAGGAGTGCTTGGGCTTTTGAAGCTAAAGATCAGCAAGGAGTTATCAGATTCTATGGTGTTCATAACAGCAACGCTAGTACAACTAAAGGAGCTGTGCAAGAGGCTCTTATGGAAGCTATCTTCATAGTCAAGAATCATGGTTTTCAACAAATCCTTATTTTGACCAACAATAAGGACCTAATTCAACTTGTTAGTAAGTCCAAGAAACCAGCTTGGCATGAGAGAGGTCTCTCATTGCTAACTTGGATGTTTTGTACCTAGATGGACTGGTTTGTAAGTTGTTAGAGGTTCCTAGGATTGTACTATATTTTGTTTATAATGTTGCAGCTATGGTAGTTAGAATGCCAATACATAACAGTTGGGTTGATCCAACTTCTTTTGTAAATTGATAACTTTGTATCTTCCTTTTGTGGTATAAAAAAAAAAAAAGTGTATGCGTCTAGGTTAAATCTTTCTAAAAAAAAGACTGATAGGGATTAAGGAATCCCTATATTTCCAAATATAATATATATTTTTCATATACAATAATGTATGTAGAGTAAATCACTATAGGTACCACTTTATCAAGATTGATAGGGAAAGAGATTTCAAGTCCTCGTCCAAAAAAAAAAAAAGGTTCAAGTCCTCGTTTGCAAATATCATTATACTTTTTTTAGACAATTTAAGTGTTAAATGAAATCAGAAAAAAAAAAAAAAAATCTACCTAAGTTAAAAACTAGTAGGTGAAAAACTGGAAATTGATATTTGAGACTGTCTTATGTAAAAGATAATAATATAAAAAAAGAACTTAAAGATTTTTTACCATAAAAGAAAGAAACCCTATATATGCAATTTTACTTACGAGTATCTTAGAAATTCTCAGAAAATAGTACACACACAAAAAAAGAAAAAAAGAAAAAAAGAAGAAGATAATTTAGTAGACTAAAGGAGTGCAAAGAATAATTGCTCATTTGAGATGCACTAATAAGCCAACTTATTACTTATTTTATATTCTACTTGTAAGTCTCATGTGAGTCACATTTTTATTTTATTTAACTTTTACATTTTAACTGTAGTATTTTCAACAAAAAAAAAAAAAATTCAACACAAAAATAAACTGTTCCCTCGTTCATAATTCATAGGCTTGGTGGGGGCTTTATGCTATAGCTTCCTTGTTCATGGATTAAAGTGGTTTTCATTCCAAGATCCCAAATGAATAAATAAATAAAAAGTGATTTTCATTGGAAAGAAAAAGAATAGGACTTTTTTAAATATATACTTTTTGATTATTTCCATGTATATCATTGGGTGCCAAAAAAACATCACATGAGAAAAGCAAGCAACTTTGATGCCCACAGCCCACAGGGCACAGTACCTAAAGTCCCCATTAAACTCAGAAAAGCAGCGTTGGCATATTGCCCTTCGAGACCTAACTAAAAAAAAAGAGAGTGTGAGAAAGGAAAAGTGTGTCAGTAAGGATATAATTGGGTGTGAGAAGTGACAGAAAGACAGTTGTGTGCTCTAGTGCAAGTGCAATTAATACTGGTTTTTTTAATGTAGGGGCTTAGTTTGACCAAGGTCTTAAGTGGTGGGTCATATATCACACATGATAAGTCTTCACTCGTAATCGAGAGGGGACCAATACTTTCTTTAAGAACTTTCCTTGATTAGGACTGTCTGGTCATTGTGAATGGAATGTTTCAATTATTTTCTGCTGCTCTCCAAGATCATTGAATCTGTTCATCTTAAATGGGTACTGCTTTTGACCAGAGTTTCCAAAATCTATGGGACCCTTATAATCTTTTTTTAAGTGTAAAATTTGGAAAGACTTAGGATTTAAAGAAAAAAATATTATTATTTTATTTATAATAATAATAAATAGTGTAGTGGAAAGATTATTTAGGAGAATTAAGTTCTTCTTTTCTTTTAACTTGTGTTTTGAAAACACCATTCAAAACTTAAATTTTGTTTTGAAAATATAATTTTACAAAGTTAACAAGGCATAACATATACTTTAAAACACGATTTCAACCATATCACTTTTTACACTGAAATTTTGGTTTTCAAAACATAATTTCAATGTAAACATATTTGAAATTGTCATGTGTGAAAATAGACGGCTTGTAATAAGAATGGATTTCCAAGTGTTAGGCAATGGAATGTAGCCCTTAGAGAACTAGATTTTTTTTTGGGGGGGGGGGGGTTTGGGTGTCTGTGGGCATTTGGGACGGATTTGGGTGGTTTGGATCAGATTTGGTAGTGTTTGGGTGGTTGAGTTTTGGTGGAGGTGTTGTGTGGATTTGCTGGAGAGAGAGACTGAAAGATAGAGAGGAAAGAGAGATGGAAGAGTAGAGAGAGAAACTGATTTTTTATATTATTTGTTGGTATAGTTTATATTATTTTAATAAGTTGTATGAAAATATAGAAATTGGGATATTTGGTGAGTTGTAAAATGAAATGGTAAAATAGATAAAATAGGTTTTGAGAATGTAAAATAGTGCTAATGCTCTTAGGTAGTAAATTTTAGCCTTGAGTAATGAATTCCATAGGTGGCAATGGGTTTTTGAGAAATTCAACTGATTTGATTTTGCATCAACTCTGGATCTGCTAAATTTGAGAGATCAAGAAAATAAGCAACAATTGATATTAGATTGTCATTTTTTTTTTTTTTTTTGTGGTGAAGTGAGTAATGGCAAAAAAAGAAAAAAAGAAAAAAAAAAGGTTTGTTTAGCATATATNTGTGTTAAAAACCCCCCAATTGCTATTTTTGCCACCAAACACATAAAAAGATGCTACAATTGGGTTGCCATATGTAAAAAATTTGCAACCCAGCTACTATGGGTTGGTACATTCCCAACCCCACTATAGTTGGTTGCAAAATTATTTTATTATATTTTATTCTTCTCCGGGCCCACTCTTTCTTTCCTATATTCTTTTCTCTATCTCAGCCACCCTTTCTCTCTCTTCTCTCATCTCATCCTCTCTCTTCACTCTGTTTTGTTCTCTCCTTTTCTGTCTCGGCCCAATGGTGGAGGGATCGGCGTGGAGTAGTGGACATAGGCATTTATGGTGGAGCCATGGAGGTAGTGGGCCACGGTGGTTGCTGGATTTGTGGTTGGTTTTGTTGGGTAGGATTGTGGTGGTGGTGGTGGTGGTGTTGATTGTGGTGTTGTTGTAATGGTGGGTCTATTGTGAAGTAGTCTTTCAGTGATGGCGTTTTTAATGGGTTTGATGGGTGTGGGTTGTGGGATGTGTGGGTTTGATGGGTTTACTTTGATTTTTTGTTGTGGGTATTGTGGCCGATGTGGTTGCTTTTGATTTGTGGCTGATTTTTTGTTGTGGGATGTGTGGGTTTGATGGTGGTGGTGCGGATGGGTTCGCTGTGGTAGAGGTGGCTATTGTTTGGGTCGAATTTGGGGTCTGTGGGCATTTGGGACGGATTTGGGTGGTTTGGATCAGATTTGGTAGTGTTTGGGTGGTTGAGTTTTGGTGGAGGTGTTGTGTGGATTTGCTGGAGAGAGAGACTGAAAGATAGAGAGGAAAGAGAGATGGAAGAGTAGAGAGAGAAACTGATTTTTTATATTATTTGTTGGTATAGTTTATATTATTTTAAAAAAAAAAAAGGTTTGTTTAGCATATATAAAGGAGTTTCTTGTGTGCTGTTATGCCACTGTACAATGTGTTATTCATTCATTTAATCTTGGGTTCTATAGGTTCCCTAACCCATTTGCAAGATTTTCAAATAAATTGATAGGTGAGAAAAATACTTTTATTTAGCAAGTCAATAAGCTTGCATGCATTTCATGGCTATTTGCAAGACTACTCATGGAGCTTAAGGAAGGATGCTGAAATGTCATTTTATGCTCTCCAAACTAAAACTCCCCTATCTTTTCCAAGAAAACTGAGAAAGTACACAATAGCTAATCTGTCAATGTGTTTGGGCTTCGTTTATTTATTTTTATGGAATAAACACTTTGACATGCCATCAGCATAATATAAGAATTAAAGGGGTAAACAAAATGTAACTCATAGTACCCTATCTAACCACAACAAAGATGCAAAATATGTGGAACTAAAATTTAACATGTAGATTCTATAACATAGATTTGTATGTAACTGTATATGTATGAGGTGAAAACAGCTTTCAGGCTCTCGAAATTATGGTGCTGTTTGAACTAATAATAGACCTTTGCATGTGACAAATCTGTTGATGGGAGCTTAAGAGTTAAGACGAGAGCGACAATAGACAATACCCACGACACCAAACATATGGACGTTCGGAATTTGGAAGGCTGTATAGTCCTTTCCTTGCAGTTTGCACTCATTCATTATTATTTTAGTTTAAAGTTTGCATTCATTGATGATGTAAAAGCTTGTGAACAGGAATCAAGGTCGAGCTAGTCAACACTCCTCTGGATAAGCCACACGTGTGTGGGTCCTATTCTCACTTTTTACAGTCTGACATAAGTTGTGTGATGTGATGTGAGCCTATTATGTGTCATTAGGAGTGTTTTGACCCCACCTTCATCTCAAACTTTTTTTATTATTATTTAATTTGGATAGTTCTATACTTATTAAGATTGGACTTGATGATGTTAAAAATATTACCAGTGAGCCACACAATGCTCATACACTCGAAATGTCACTTGCACGACAAAAAGAGAAGACCTAACAGAAGGCATCGGTGTAGTGCCGGCCAAATACCCTTCGAAAGTCAAGTTAGAACTTCTTATAACTCTAGAGTGCTAGAGAGAGTTTAATTATGCGTACCTTAATTTGTGAGGGTATTGAAGCTTTTATAGTTGTAGAGAGTTGACCACCTCTTCCTTGGGCTAGAAGTCCTTTCCTTATAGGGAACTTAATAAGCGTATATTACGGAATCCTTTTCTTGTAGGATATTAACATTAAGCGTAGGATACAAGTCATTTTCTTATATACTCATACGTGGCGACCAAGCCAAAGTTTAACTAAGACCATCAGCTTTAGGATCGTCAGCTTGTCTTATTCCCTTCAGCCATAACGGCATCAACTTTTTGATGGTGTTACCCCCTTGGTGAGCTTCGCGGACTTCCTTCCTATCAAGTCACTGTCCGTTAGTTTTTGGGTCTTCAATTTCTCTCATAACTTACCCCGCCAGCTTAAGCTATAGGACTTATTCCTCGAGCAAAACCTAACGGGTTAAATCTTGGAGCGCCTTGCATGTTATAATTTCACTTATCAGGACTAATGTGAATTCTATTTAATAAAAAAAAATTGAATAAATAAAAGAAAAAGATATAAAACTGACATCACAATATATTTTAATATTTTTTCTCTCTATAAAGCTAGTCTCACAACCTAAAAGCTAAAAAAAAGAAAAAAAAAAGTCATAAAATTGTAAAAAAAAGGACAAAAGGTACCTTTATTTGTTTATACTTTCACGCGTTAGAAATGCTATCTGGCTAACGAGTAATGCTAGTGTTACATAAATTGACACAACTTATTTCACAACTCACTCACATGGCAAGTGAGTTATATTACAAATTGTGTCAATTTATGTGGCATCAATATTACTCAGCCCAGTTGACTCCTCTTCCCTTTATTCTCTAAATACTAATACTTGGAAGGGTACTTCCTAAACTAAAGCAAAGCGTGAGCATATGCAAATTTGGTGATAAAAATAACAAAATTTTCTCTTCAATTCCACAATATATTAAACTACTACTAATAATAAAAATTTAAAAATTCACAATGTGTATTCCTTTTTGTAGGGAGAATTTGAAATTAGATCATGCGGGCAAGAATTTTTTACATAACCAAAATTTTCGTTGCAAATTCTAGGAACAAAACAATTTTTGATATGTATAATGCAAGTTTAAAATAATGATATGAGTGTGAACATAAGATGTTTTCACTGCTAAAAAAAAAAAAAAGATCTTCCCTTTTAAGATTTTTAAAATTGACAACACAATAAGTAATTATTGAAACTCACTCTTTTTCTCTCTGTACGAAGAATTTACCAAATCAACAAGTTTATGCCGAGTCACTGACTTGACGATTGACACCTTACGAAGCAAACCCCATGAAGTGACATTTGTACGCGATAATCCAAAAGCGACATATGCAAAATATTGGTTTTACTAATACTAATAAGAGTCGGTACACATTTGAGAAAACTTTTATTAAAAATTGAAAAAATTGTAAAAACAGTTAATTATTATTTTTTTTTTTATAAAATTTTTTTCTAAATTGGTTTACTAATGTATACTCTAAGGCACACATTAGTAAATCTTTATTAATAAATCCTAATAATAATATTAATTTTTTGACTGAAAAAATCAAAAGGGAATCAACAACACTCTTCTTTTACTTTCTCAGATGCTCAGTGGATTCAATCAAGTGATGGAGAGAGAGTGATTGAGTTAGAAGAGAGAGAAAAGGAAGCCTTAAGGAGTGGGCTTTGTCAGTCAAGACTCATATGGTCCACAGAAGTTTCTTCTAAAACATAAAAGGCTGTTCTATCTAGATATGAATTCGATGTTTATCACAAAAAAAAAAAAAGAAAAAAGAAAAAAGAAAAAAGAAAAAAGAGGAGTCAGAACCTGTTTTTTTCAAAATGTTCACAACATTTTGAGAGTCTAAGCGGTAAACTATTAATCTGATAGACTGTGAGTACACTAAGTAATTTTTAGATATTCTTAGAGTACAAAGAATGCTACTTCATTTTCTTGTATTTATGGTAAAGTTTACTCATTAAATTAATGGTGAGATCTACCATAAATGTGAAAGGAATGAACACAATTTTTCCATGCTCCAAGAATACTTAAGAAATTTTTGAGTATACTAGATGAGTATGATAAACTAAAATGTAGGCTAGTAGCACAACTGACATGCTAGAGTTACTCAGATTCGAATCATGTGTAGTTGTGAGAGAAAAGAATTGAGAAGGTAAAGTAGTGAAAAGGTAAAAAGTTAAAAATTTAGATCAGTTGATATTAAAAAGTAATTTTTTGAAATTTTAATCTTGACTATCGAAAGTGGTATTGCATATAGTGTGGTGTTATGTTCAAGCCACCCTAACTTTTCAAATTTTTTATATATAAGTTTTTTTAAACTTTTGCTTTGACTCTCTTAAAATACAAATTTGAACACCCTAATCCTAAATTTTAGTTAAATCCAACTAAAATAAATCTAAATATGATTATCTTAATACTACTTTCACAATATTTTCACAATAAATGTTATATGGCAAGTTGTAATTGGTTTTTATTTGGACTCACAATTAACATCACATTTTATCTACCATTAACAACTTGAGAGTGACCATGTGTATGATAAAAAAGCCATACATTTCAAAAGTAAAAACTTATATTAGTTACTATTTTTTTTCCTAAGTGTCACATTTACTCCTGGTTCTACTCCTAGGTGTGTTACTTAGGCCTGTTCATGGATATACCGGCACTGATAGAATCGGTCTGACCGCACCGCCCCACCCCACTCAGGGCTCTGCCGAAGGTTTTTGGCATGGTGGTTGGTGGTAGATCTTCAGTACTAACGTCGGACCAGTGCGACCATCGGTGCCGAGATGTGCACACCGACGAAGACCAAACCGACTCAACCATGTTATATATATATATATATCATACCGTTCTAAGAAGAGAAGTCTGAAGAGGTTGCCTAAGCCTAACGTTCTCATCTATGAACAAGTCAAAAAAGCTTTTTGAATTCTTGTCCATGAACAGGCCTAACGTTCTTATATATATATATATATCAAATTGAATTAAAAAAGAAGTTAACATGTGTAAGTGAGGCTACCTTTCTCAGTCAAAAAACGTGTGTCAGGAGGAATAGCTGAATAGTCTCATCACTGAGTGTGAGTGGTCTTGTCTAGTAACTCTAGTGTCTTCCCACTTGCATTTTTTGAAAAAAAAAAATTAAAAAAAAAAATGCCATATGGCCCTATAGGTTACAGTCTTGCCACTTGCATTTTTTTAAAAAAAAATATTAAAAAAAAAATGCCGCATGTATTAGTCACTGACTCACTATCTTGCCACTTGCGTTTTTTGAAAAAAAAAAAAAATTAAAAAAAAAATAAAAATGATGCCGTATTGTCAATGTTTGAGTCACTTGCATTTTTTGAAAAAAAATATTAAAAAAAAAAATTCCGTATGGCCTTATGGGTTACAGTCTTGCCACTTGCCTTTTTTTTTT
The DNA here is from genome assembly GCF_002906115.3 of Quercus suber. Lineage (NCBI taxonomy): Eukaryota > Viridiplantae > Streptophyta > Magnoliopsida > Fagales > Fagaceae > Quercus > Quercus suber. The sequence continues at coordinate 412,608 of NW_027069549.1, forward strand.
TTTTTTTAAATATATATATATATATATTTAAAAAAAAAATGCCACATGTATTAGTCACTGACTCACTATCTTGCCACTTGCGTTTTTTGGAAAAAAAAAATATATAAAAAATAAAAATAAAAAATAAAAAATGATGTCGTATTGTCACTATTTGAGTCACTGATGGAGTCATTTACTGTGCAAGAGATATATATATATATATATATATTTTTTTTTTCTCTTTTGATCTCAGTCACACACGTCTTTTCTCTTAAGTTGTCTCCTACTCAGACTTAGCTACTCTTATAATTTCATTTCTCCTCTTTAGTCTTTAGACTTTTGCTCCTCTCATAGTCTCACCTCTCAGATTCAGAACTCAGTCACTCATCAGTCATTAACCACCTTCATTTTTCTTCATTTTTCCTCCCTCTCAATCTCAGAATCTCGGGCTCTTACCTAACCATTTTTCTCTTATTTTTTGCCCTCAGCCACATAATGTTTCTTCCAAACCCTAATCCCACCAAACAATTAGTAGTGTTTCCCTCTGAATCTTAGATTTTCAGGCTTCTACCAACCATTTTTCTCTTCTCTTTTGCACTCAGCCACATAATTTTTTTTTCCATACCCATATAACTGAACGAACCGCATCGAGCCGCTAAGATTAACTGTACCTTGTGTAGACCGGTTTTTACCTTCCAAAAGTAAGGTGCAGCCAAGCATTGGGTGAAACCACACCCTATAAGTGTGGTGCAAAAAACCTCTTCAAAATCGACCGAACTAAACCGTGTACACCCCTAGTGTTACTATTCTTTTTTATTATATATTTTTATTTAATTGATAATACATATAAGTATAATAAGCTATTATTAATTTGACAAAAATGTATGATTAATTATGTAATTATATTTTTTGTCTTACTAATCTTTAAACTATTAATAACTTTTTTAGGCTATTGTACAATATAGTTATATTTTGTTTTTTTGATAAACTGCAATATATATTAAAAAAAACTAAAACACAGGAACAGATAGGCAATCATCCTTACAGGCAAAAAGTCTAAAACTCTTTATTAAAGCAGAAAGACTCTTTAAAGAATAGGGATAGTTTAGCAGCCGCGTGAGCAACTGTATTACATTCCCTTTTGACCCAACGGAAAGAACAACTAGAAAAAGAAGACTTAAGGAACAATATTGTAGATGGACCAGTCAGGATTGCTTTCATTGGAGGATAAGTGATCAAAGTATTCTTTAGCGTCTCCTTCTATCAGAATATGGCTCCAAGAGTTATGCTTAGCAATTTGAGCAGCCCAAAGAATAGCAGTGGCTTCGGCTATGAGAGGAGAGCAAGGCTGATGGACTTCGGACCATATGTTAACAATCACATCTTTGTCATCTCTGGCAATCACGACGAGAGTGGACCAATTCTCAAAAATAGCGGCGTCCATGTTGAGCTTGATCCAGAATTGAGGTGGGGGCTCCCATTTGTGTTGGATTGGGAGTGGTGGAGTGGGATTCTCAGTTGAGAAAAATCTGGACAACTCATTGAAGCGATAGTTTACTTGCCTAATAGTTTGAGAATTTCGACTTGCTCATCCTGATATGAGATGCGATTCCTAAGCTGCCAGATTTCATCAAGCACTACGACCATGTTGAGGGAGATCATCCAACTGTACTCTGTTAGGCATGAAGCTTGTGAGGGGTTGAGCACAAGATTTATAATGTCCTCACAGGAATCTGGATTTTGTCAATGTGCAGACCCCAACAGGTGGAATGCCAGATGGCTTTGGCTACAGGGCATTTAAAAAATAGATGGCAGCATGTGTCAACCTCTTGATTGCACATCTTGCAGTTGGGGTTGTCCACATTGATTTTTTGAAGAAAATTTTCTTTGGTAGGGATGGCGTTTGCTCCTATTCTCCAAATCAACATTTTAAGCCTTTCAGGAACTTTAAGCTTCCAAATCTTTTTCCAAGGAACATCAGATTAGGGTTAAGCTGGGTTAAGTTGGATGCAATTTGGAAAGCTGACTTGACAGATAATCGTCCCTTGGAATTCAGCAGCCACATGAGCTTGTGAGGTCTAGGGGTAGGAGGCAGATGAATGGAAAGGATTGCCACGACGGAGTCATGCTCAAAATTCTCATTTATGAGACCGGTTTTCTAGCTGTGAGTAGTCTTATCAACAAGTTGGGAGACCATCAGAGGTGTATGAGAGACTACTTTCGACTTGGGTTTTGGCAAAAATCCTTGAATCCAAGGTATCCATGGGTCTTGCCAAACGTTGATGGAGGCCCTGTCTCCTATGAGATAGCAAGCACCCTTAACGATTGTAAAGTTGTTGTTCACAACTATGTATTTTGTTGGCTTTTATTCCGTGCCAAATTTGAATGTAATTACTATCAATTGTTTATACCCTGTATTTGTTGTGGGAATTGATGTAAGGGGTGTGTGATAGAAAGTGTGTGAAGACTCAAGCAAATTGGAGGCTGAAGGAATCTCGTGGGTATGTCGCGACTTAGCTTCCTGCGAAGTGAAGCATGTGCCTTGCACATACTGGAATGCGAAGAGTCAGGCCAGGTGGAGACAGCTGTCTCTCGCGAGTATCTCGCGGGTAAGGCCTTCCCGCGAGACATGCTGTTCTGCCAGCCTATACTGACTGACTCACACATTTTGCATCTATCCTATATAAACCCTCATTACCCACAAATGTTGAGGAATGCTTCAGAGAGAAAACCCTAGCCAAAGACATTTGGAATTAGAGATTGTCATCCCCACCTTTCTCTATACAATTGCTTATGGTATCTCCTCAACCCTTCCCTCTCCATTTCCACACCATTGAGAGGTTGATAGCCCAAACACTTACCACACCCTTTGAGAGTGTTGAGTGATATTTTGGTGCTGCTGGGAAGTATTGGAAGAAGCCTGGAATGGCAGATGCAACATGGAGCTTGTTGCGGGATCTGGGGTGCTAGACAAGACACGGTTCCGAGAAGCCTTGTTGGAGTAGGAGCTTGGAGGGCTTAGGTACATCGGGTAGATTAGGCTGGGAGGGTCTCTTGCTTACTCATGTATCCCAATTGATTGTCTAGTGGATCGATTTCCGCTTGGAGGGCGGCGGAGAGGTTTTTCGCCGAGTTCTTTGGTTTCCTTTTCGAAAACACGTCTCAGTGTTTTCTGTGTTTGCATCCTTCTTCCCTATTCTTGTTCATTTCATTATTACTGCTGTGTTGCTTTAATTATGGATTAGAGTAGTTGTCTTGCTTATACGCTTGTGTTTACACTATTCCGCACTTAGTATTAAGTTAGTGTAAAATCAACCAAGCCGTAATTTTAATTGGGGGGTCTAAACAGCTCTTGTGTTTTCAACACGTTTTCGAGCTTTCAACGATGATGTCTTTGACGCTCTCGATAGCCTTCCAAATTGGGGAGCAAATTTGGGCAGGTCTTTGCGGAGTCAATCTTGTCTAACTTTGTACTTTGCCCTTAGAATAGCCATGCATAAATTGTCATGCTTGGAAGCAACCATCCAAGCTAGCTTTGCAAGCAATATTCTATTAGTGTCTTTGGCTTTTTTGAAACCAAGACCGCCTTTCCCTTTTGGAAGGCAGAACTTATCCCAAGCTTTCCACGTGAGATATTTGTCATTTTGCTTCTGTTAAGACATATGTGATTCACTTGTTAGGAACATATGTCACTATTTTATGTGATTAGCTAATCTTTTGACAAAATGCACTTTATTTGTAATTAGGTAGATCTAGGATGTGTTTAATACTTCAAGAAACCTTGTTTCAATTTCAAGTGTTAAAGCCATACAAGTCTGTCCAAGATTCAAATGTGAAAAATGCTGATCATTAAAGCTTGATAGCTAGCTATCTATCAAGACTTGTAGAGCTGTTGAATCCCGTGGCTCGACAGCAGCTCGACAGATAGGGTATTTGCTGAGGTTTATGAAATTCAGTTTTTTAGGACTGTTTTTCATTCAATTGTATGTTTGGACTTTGTTTTTTCACAACCCTAGACATATATAAAATGATTATTTTAAGGGCCGTCAAAGGTGGGACAAGTTGCACAAGGGTTGAGCAAAGTTTGTTCAAGCAAATTGTAACCAGAGATAGAATTTGCCCTAGTTCATCTTTCTTGTAAAGAAGTTGCTGTGTTTTTACACCGTAGGGTTTTGTGACCAAGCATCTTCTTGATCTTCATCATGTGATGAACTGAAAAACTTTGCAGTCAATAACATTCTCTAGTTGGTGATTGAAGTCGTGTACTGAGATTTGCGCAATTGGTTAGTCACGTACTGGGAGCCGTGCATTGAAAGGAGAGATTGTCACTACATTATAAGTCCAATTGTGTATTGGGGTAAGGGTTCAACTGTAGGTTGATATAAGGTACTGAGATTCCTTTACTTGTAATTACTTGTTATGATAATAGTGGATTCTCGGGAGTCGTGACTTTAAAATCACTTGGTGGGGCTTTTACCGTGTAGGTTTTCCTCATTCATAAACAAATCACCATGTCAATTTATTTTTCGTTGCATACTTAGTTTTATTGGTGATTTGTTTGTGCTACCACGCGTTTGCATGTTAATTTAATTAATTAGTAAACTTGGCTAATTAATCAATTAATTTCATCACAAGGGGTCAATACGTTTTTGGCCTATCAGCTTCTTTGGCTTCGACCAAAAATGCCTTGAAGTTGCGTCAAGATTATCACAGATCTTAATTGGGATTTTAAAGGAGGACATGACATATGTCGGAAGTGTTTAAGCCACTAAGTTGATAAGTGTACATTTGCCAGCCCAAGATAGGCATTTACTTCTCCAGCCAGTAAACCAAGCCTAGAGCCAATCTTGAATGAATTTGAAGTCCTTTGATGGTGCTCTTGACAGGAATAGTGGGGTGCCTAGGTAAATATCGTCTTGCTTAAGCCCCTTCATTTGGAGGATTTGCTTAATGAGCCTTTGAGGTTGGCTGTGGGTGTACTTGGACAAGAAAACCCCATATTTATTTATGTTAAGCTTTTGTCTAGACCAATTGTAGTACTTCTCAATACAATCATTGATCTTTGCTGCATCTATTCTAGTTGCCCAAGAAAAAAGGACGGTGTCATCTGCATACATGACATGAGAAATTTCTGGTCCACCAATACTTGCTTTAACTCCCATAATATTTTTTGAAGCTATTTCATGTTCAAGCATTTGTGAGAGTACCTTCTAGCCTAAAATGAATAGATGAGATGAGAGAGAGTCCCCCTGTCTAATCCCTCTTCTTGACTAGAATTGATCTAATTTGCCCCCCATTGACCATGACCTCAAAGGAGGTGGAAGAGACACAAGCCATTATTCAACTGATGAATGATTTCATTAAAGCCAAAATTTGATAACA